>NW_017963668.1:90329-105436 GCF_001661405.1 Williopsis jadinii
CTGAGCTGATAGCAGAAGTTGATAGTGCACTGAACGGTGTCGATCAATCGACGCAATTCTATGCTTCAAAACATGCCAGACAGGCTAGACACATGAGAAAGTCTTCACCTTACACTGTTTCTTTCCCAATGCAGGTTCGTTATCTGTTGACGAGAAACTTCCAAAGAATTAGGAATGACCTGGGTTATAATTTGTTCTCTATATTAGCAGACTCCTTGATTTCTTTGGTCATTTCGTCCATTTTCTACAACTTACCGTCCACTACGTCTTCATTTTACCATAGAGGTGCTTCTTTATTCTTTGCTGTGCTATTCAACGGTTTCTCTTGTTTCTTGGAGATTATGTCATTGTTCGAAGGTAGACCGATTGTGGAGAAGCACAAACAGTATGGTCTGTATCATCCTTCTGCTGAAGCTCTATCCTCGGTTATATCTCAGTTCCCGTCCAAGTTATTTATCGCCTTGTTCTTTAACCTGATCTACTACTTTATGGTTAATTTCAGACGTGAGCCTGGTTACTTCTTCTTCTACTTTTTGGTGAACGTGTTGGCTACGTTAACAATGTCTCACTTCTTTAGACTTATTGGTTCAATGTTCAAAACTTTACCGCAAGCACTCGTTCCTGCGCATGTTGTTCTTCTTGCCCTTGTTGTCTTCACTGGTTTCATCGTCCCCATCAATTATATGCTGGGATGGTGTAGATGGATTAACTATATCGACCCTATTGCTTATGCCTTTGAGTCTTTGATGCTGAACGAGTTCCACAACAGAATTTTCCAATGTTCGTCGTACATTCCTCAAAGTCCAGCTGTCAATCCTGATCTACCTCCAGACTCTTGGATTTGTGATGCTGTTGGTGCTGTTGCAGGTCAGACGTATGTCAATGGAACTATTTATCTTGAGCAAGCATTCCAATACCGCAATGGTCATAAATGGAGAAACGTTGGTATCGTTATTGGTTTCATGATCTTCTTCCTAGCTGGTTACATGTTCTTTTCTGAATACAACGAATCAGCACAACAGAAGGGTGAGATCTTGCTGTTCCAACGTTCTACTCTGAGAAAACTGAAGAAGGATAAGGCCTTGAATGATATTGAAGCTGGTAAAGAGCGTGATATCACGCTTGAGCCTGAAGAAGAAGATGTCAATGTTGATGCTATTCAAGCTGGTACAGATATCTTCCACTGGAGAGATGTTCATTACACAATTAAGATCCAGTCTGAATACCGTGAGATTCTATCTGGTGTCGATGGCTGGGTCAAGCCTGGTACTCTGACTGCCCTGATGGGTGCATCGGGTGCTGGTAAGACCACCTTGTTGGATGTCCTCGCTAGTCGTGTCACCATGGGTGTTGTCACCGGTAGTATGTTTGTCAATGGTCACTTGAGAGACTCTTCTTTCCAGAGATCTACTGGTTACGTTCAGCAACAAGATTTGCATTTAGCTACTGCTACTGTTCGTGAAGCACTGAGATTCTCTGCCTATCTAAGACAACCATATTCCGTTTCTAAGAAAGATAAAGATAAATACGTTGAGGAAGTGATCAAGATCTTGGATATGCAAAAGTATGCTGATGCCGTTGTCGGTGTTGCTGGTGAAGGTTTGAATGTTGAGCAGAGAAAGAGATTGACAATTGGTGTTGAGCTTGCTGCTAAACCAAAGCTTCTTTTGTTTTTAGATGAGCCAACATCTGGTTTGGACTCTCAAACCGCTTGGTCTATTTGTCAGTTGATGAGAAAGCTTGCCAATCATGGCCAGGCTATCTTGTGTACCATTCACCAACCTTCAGCCATCTTGATGCAAGAGTTTGACAGACTTCTCTTCCTTGCAAGTGGTGGTCGTACTGTCTACTTTGGTGATTTAGGTGATCACTGTCAAACATTGATCGACTACTTCGAAAACCATGGTTCGCCAAAATGTCCTCCAGATGCAAATCCAGCAGAATGGATGCTTAGTTTGATTGGTGCGGCACCTGGCTCTCATGCTAATCAAGATTATCACCAAGTCTGGATGGAATCTGAAGAGCGCAAATCGGTTTTAGAGGAGTTGAACACCATGGAAAGAGAGCTTGTCAAGTTACCATATGATTCTTCTGTTAATGCCAGTGAATACGCTGCTCCACTGTGGTACCAATTCATTGTTGTGTTACAGAGGGTGTTCCAAATGTTGTGGAGAACACCATCTTATATCTGGGCAAAGCTTTTCTTGTCTGTTTCATCTTCGATATTCATCGGTTTTGTCTTCTTTAATGCAGATCTGACAATCCAAGGTCTACAAAATCAAATGTTTGCTGTCTTTATGTTCTTGATTATCTTCAATCCTGTTATCCAGCAGCAGTTACCTCAATTTGTTGCCCAGAGAGACCTTTATGAAGTGAGAGAGCGTCCATCAAAGACTTTCTCTTGGAAGGTTTTCATACTGACTCAACTTACTGCTGAAGTTCCATGGAACATCCTGTTAGGAACCTTGTCGTTCTTTGTTTTTTACTACCCAGCTGGTTTCTACCATAATGCAGAACCAACAGACAGAGTTAACCAGAGAGGTGCGTATGCCTGGTTCTTCACATGTATGTTCTTTGTCTATGTTGGAACTTTTGGTCAATTGTGTATATCACCATTAGAGATAGCCGATTCTGCTGGTCAGGTTGCCACGTTGTCTTTCACTCTTTGTTTAACGTTCTGTGGTGTTCTTGTTGGGCCTGACGCTTTACCAGGTTTCTGGATCTTTATGTACAGAGTGTCACCATTCACATACTATATTGATGGATTCTTATCAAACGCATTGGCCAATGCTCCAGTTACCTGTTCTACTGAAGAGTACAAGATTGTCAATCCACCAATGAGTAATATGACATGTGCAGATTATCTGGATCCATATCTGGAAGCTGCAGGAACGGGATACTTGGTTAATGGGGAGGCAAGCAGCCAGTGTGAACTGTGTCCAATGTCCAGTACAAATGCCTTTTTGACTCTCATCAGCTCAAAGTACTCGCGTAGATGGAGAAACGTGGGTATATTCTTTGTATACATTGGGTTTGATATTGTTGGAGCCGTGTTTCTCTATTGGTTGAGAAGAGTCCCTAAGAAGAAGAACAGGGTTAAAGATGAACAACCTGCATCCGTAAGCAGTCCAAGAGCGGAGCCAGAGAAGGGTGAAAGATCACCAGAAACAGATGCTGAAAAGTTGTCTTCCACTTCTTGAAGTTTATGATAATGTCTTATATATACTATACCAAATCTTTGTTTAGTTCTTTAATGTGATCAACTTGTTGATAGGTTGTGTCTTCCATCTAGTACTTCTATAAGTGATACCCGTTGTGTATAACTGTAGTTTATTGCAAGGCCTCTGTGTGTACACAGCACATCGTGGAGCTGGTCTAAGTCCTGGCCTGGCCTTTACAATGCAAGCGTATGCTGTTTAAGTGCTCCCGTGACTGCATCGTCTCTGTCTAACGTCCTCGCTGAATCATCCTGAGATACTTTTGGTGAATCCGGTGTCTTTATACAAATCCAAATAAAACTACAAGTATGTGCAAACAGCAGGACTTTTAAATACGAACCTACGAGGACGCTGACCCTCAAACATACAACTAGATGCACTACTGTGTTCACTGGTGATCTCAGATGTGCTAGCTATATAACTGAGAGGATATTCATCCGTGGGTCGATGATCAGAAGCAAGGCTGTGTTTATTACGCTTCAACCCTTGATCTTGAGAAATAACTCAACTTGTTTACACTTCGCCACAGTTTGCAACAGAGCAACCCATGGATCAACCCGAGGCAAGTTTATTATCGAGTGTTGAGATAAGCTTTGCAAGGGTTTTCTGATGGCAAGAACTAGGAGCGATGGTGAGCCTATTTACAGGAAGCAGGAACCAATTAGCATCGCCAATGGGCTCGCCTCGGGTATAAGCTTGTTACGCACGTATGAACATGAAGATTGCATAGTTTGCATGAAGCGTAGCCATTCCAGTCCGACTGGAAAAGGCACTTTTACCAGAGAGGGTAAAATGTGCTTGATAGGTTGCAGGTTTGTTTGTCAACGAGATTGAAGATGCTTCTATCACGTTGCTGCTCTGTGTAGCACAAGGAACAGTTGATGTTGTTGTTGGTTTTTTCTCGATGTTGACGGGATTACTGTGAGATTGGGCTAATGAGCACTCGATCAGCTTTGCCGGGCTAAGCTCACCAAGGATTCATACAATTGACCATTGGCATTATAAGCGTTCGCCAGCCACATAGAAGAATGGCCTGGTACTACATACGTGTACCTGTTGAAGGCTCTGAAAGGTATGTGCGATGAGCTGTAGCCTCAAACCAACGCCTTGTAGGTTTTATCACCAACGTTACCTGATGTCCGACACCAGAAGTGGCGTAGCTCGAAATAGAACGAAATACGCCGTAGAACGAAACAGCCACGCTCACTAGTTCCCACACTGTATTCACACAGCCATAGCCATACGACACTAAACACACGTCCTCCTCACCATCCCCCTCTCTGTTCTCAAGACCCTTTCTGCCCTTGCGCTGACATTCCCGTAAGTGCAGCCTCGGTGCTTGCCGGCCTTTAATCTTCTCTGCCTCAACACAACTTGGCATCAAATCAATTGGCGCAACACCACCAGTGAACACACCAACCAACACCATCCCGAACCCGAAACCCTCTTCTCTGAGACTCGCTCTGTCCATACATTCCTCTCCATCCACTGTTGAGCCCCAGCTCCCCGATGCTGAACAGGGCTCCCTGGTGAAATTACTTTAGGTTTGTCATAACGCCGAAACGTGCATGTTGTTTGTTTTGATTTCGTCAAACCTAATGCACAGCGTGCTTTCCCGTCAACATGGGAAGGGTAAAGACGATTTATTATTAATACTCAGCGTCGTATACACACATGTGTCCAGGAATACAGGCATGCTTCTAGGGAATGGAAGGAGGATTAGCCGGAACCCGAGGTCGCTGAGTGTTGGTGTAAACATATGCGGTGTGTGTACGTATTTTCTTGAGTGTGGGCTACTTGTGCTGTGAGTTTGGAGGGGGAAGACTTTGGTTCAAGTGATAAGCCAGATTCAAGGGATAGCATACCCTGTGGATGTATATAAACAAGGAAATGGCTGCGTATATCCATCCCAGTGTCTGCTTTGTGCACCTCTCTTGTTTTCCTCTTGTCTCTTCTCCTCTTCTGTTTATCTTTCATTGTAATTAAAGCACCGAACTCGTATTCACAATGTCTAGTGCTACATGTGAAGGTGGTGAGCATCTCCACCACGATGAGGGCGGAGACGTTGTGACCTATGAAGGCTTCACAGGTGAGGTTCATGAACAAGTGCAAGAGCTTGCAAGACACTTTACAAACAAGTCCTTGGCGTCTGCAAACAACGGCTCTGTTGTCAACGACAATGACAATTGGGATCGTGTCTCAAGAGTGTCGACCATTGCTCCTGGTGTTAATCCAATGGAGGGAAACTTGCAAGAGCTGGACCCGAGATTGGATCCTAACGGTGAAAACTTCAACTCCCGCTACTGGATCAAGAACTTCAAGGCCTTGATGGACAAAGATCCAGAACACTACAACAACTATTCCCTGGGTATAACTTTCAAGAACTTGAGGGCAACTGGTGAAGCTACAGATGCAGACTACCAGGCCAATGCTGTGAACGCTCCTTACAGATTTGCTAACTCGTTGATCAAGAAGTACTTGACATCCGAAGCCGTCAAGCAACAGTCTCAGTTCGACATCTTGAAGTCCATGGATGGTATTATCAGACCAGGTGAAGTCCTGGTTGTCTTGGGAAGACCAGGCTCAGGTTGTACCACACTCTTGAAGTCCATTGCCGGCTACACCCATGGTTTCAATATCGGCGAGGAAGCAGAGATCACCTATGATGGTCTGACCCAGGATGATGTTAAGACCAGCTTCAGAGGTGAAATCGTCTACAATGCTGAGGCCGATATCCACTTTCCTCACTTGACTGTTGGACAGACCTTGTTCCATGCTGCAAGATTCAGAACTCCAGAGAACAGAATCCCAGGTGTCACCAGGGAGGACTACGCTTCTTGTTTGACAGATGTCTACATGGCTACGTATGGTCTATCTCATACAAAGAACACCAGAGTTGGCTCTGAACTGGTTCGTGGTGTCTCCGGTGGTGAGAGAAAGAGAGTCTCCATCGCTGAGGTGTCTCTTGCTGGTGCTAGACTGCAATGTTGGGATAATGCCACGAGAGGTCTGGATGCTGCGACTGCTCTGGAGTTCATCAGGGCTCTGAGAACTTCTGCTGATGTTTTGGACACCACTGCTATCATTGCTATCTACCAATGTTCTCAAGATGCTTACGATTTGTTCGACAAGGTGTCAGTGTTGTACGACGGTTACCAGATCTTCTTCGGCAGAGGTGATAAGGCCAAGGAGTACTTCATCAAGATGGGCTGGGAATGTCCACAACGTCAAACCACAGCTGATTTCTTAACTTCTGTTACATCTCCAAGAGAACGTGTTGCTCAGAAGGGTTTCGAAGACAAGGTCCCAAGAACTGCAAAGGAGTTTGAAGCTTACTGGAAGAAGTCTCCAGAGTATGCCCAGCTGATCAAGGAGATTGACGAGTCTCTCCATGAGAACTCACATGGCTCTACCAGGGAAAGTGCACTGTCTGCTAAGCATGCCAGACAGGCGAAGAACATGAGAAAGCAGTCTCCATACACTGTCTCATTTGCAATGCAAGTGAGATACCTCTTGGCTCGTGAGTTCCAGAGAATCAAGAACGACTTCTACTTCCATGCGTTTTCTGCCTTGTCCAACTCGATGATGGCCCTTGTGTTATCATCGATCTTCTATAACCTGAAGAACGATACCCATTCCTTCTACTACAGAGGTGCTGCTATGTTCCTGGCTGTTTTGTTCAACTCCTTCTCTTCTTTCCTGGAAATCATGTCTCTGTTCGAAGCCAGACCTATCATTGAGAAGCACAAGCAGTTTGCCTTGTACCATCCTTCTGCTGATGCCCTAGCTTCTGTTATCTCCCAGTTCCCTTTCAAGCTCTTCATTGCCATTGCATTCAACCTGATTTACTACTTCATGGTTAACTTCAGAAGAAATGCAGGACGCTTCTTCTTCTACGTGATTGTCAATTTGCTGTCTACACTCACCATGTCTCATGTTTTCAGATTGATTGGCTCGATGTCTAATAGTTTGGCTCAGGCATTAGTTCCTGCTCATATCATCCTGGTTGGTCTTGTTGGTCTCCTTGGTTTCACTGTCCCGACAACGTACATGCTTGGCTGGTGTAGATGGATGAATTACATCAATCCACTGGCATACGTCTTCGAGGCATTGATGGCCAATGAGTTCCACAACCGTGAGTTTGACTGTTCGCTCTTCCTGCCAGCTGATCCACGCCAGCACCCAGAGTTGGCTGGTGAGTCCTGGATCTGTAACGCAGTTGGTGCTGTTGCTGGAGAGCTCACTGTCAAAGGTGAAGTTTACTTGGACCTGGCTTACGACTATAGAAACACTCATAAGTGGAGAAACGTTGCCATTGTTCTTGTGTATACCTTTGTCCTGTTGCTTGGTTACATGTTGTTCTCTGAGTACAACGAGTCTGCGAAGCAGAAGGGTGAAGTTTTACTGTTCCAATGGTCCACTTTGAGACAGCTGAAGAAGGACAAGGCCAAGAACGATATTGAGGCCGGTAAAGAGCGTGATATCACAGAGGAACCTGAGGAGGAGGACGTCAACGTTGATGCTATCCAAGCCGGTAAAGACATCTTCCACTGGAGAGATGTCCATTACACTGTGAAGATCAAGTCTGAATACCGTGAGATTTTATCTGGTGTCGATGGTTGGGTCAAACCTGGTACTCTGACTGCCCTGATGGGTGCATCTGGTGCTGGTAAGACTACCTTGTTGGATGTCCTCGCTAGTCGTGTCACTATGGGTGTTGTCACCGGTAGTATGTTTGTCAACGGTCACTTGAGAGACTCTTCTTTCCAGAGATCTACTGGTTACGTTCAGCAACAAGATTTGCACCTGGCTACCGACACTGTTCGTGAAGCACTGAGATTCTCTGCTTACTTGAGACAACCTGACACAGTCTCTAAGCAAGAGAAGGACGAGTACGTTGAAGAAGTCATCAAGATCTTGGATATGCAAAAGTATGCTGATGCCGTTGTCGGTGTTGCTGGTGAAGGTTTGAACGTTGAGCAGAGAAAGAGATTGACAATTGGTGTTGAGCTTGCTGCTAAGCCAAAGCTTCTGTTGTTCTTTGATGAGCCAACATCTGGTTTGGACTCCCAAACTGCTTGGTCGATTTGTCAGTTGATGAGAAAGCTCGCCAATCATGGACAGGCTATCTTGTGTACCATTCACCAGCCTTCAGCCATCTTGATGCAAGAGTTTGATAGATTGTTGTTTTTGGCTAGAGGTGGTCGTACTATCTATTTTGGTGATTTGGGTAAGAACTCCCAGACTTTGATCGACTACTTTGAAAGCCATGGCTCTCCAAAGTGTCCACCTGAGGCTAACCCTGCTGAGTGGATGCTTCACGTCATTGGTGCTGCTCCTGGTTCTCACGCTAACCAAGACTACCATCAAGTTTGGTTGGAATCTGATGAGCGTAAGGAGGTGTTGAAAGAACTTGACTATATGGAAAGGGAACTGGTTAAGCTGCCATATGATTCAACTGTTGGTCATAGGGAGTTTGCTGCTCCGTTCTATGTGCAGTTTGTCCTGGTCTTGAGAAGAGTCTTCCAACAGACCTTCAGAACCCCAGCTTATCTTTGGTCCAAATTGCTGTTGTCTATATCCTCTGCTCTCTTCATTGGTTTCATCTTCTTCAACGCTGACTCGAGTTTGCAAGGTCTTCAAAACCAGATGTTCTCGGTTTTGATGTTTATCACTATCTTTAATCCATTGCTTCAGCAGATGCTGCCAACTTATGTCGACTCCAGAGATCTTTACGAAACCAGAGAACGTCCATCTAAGGCTTTCTCCTGGAAGGCCTTTATGCTTTCCCAAATCGTCTCTGAGATTCCATGGAACTCTTTCATTGGTACTGTTGCCTTCTTCTGCTGGTACTATCCAGCCGGCTTCTACCACAACTCTCATGGCACAACTGAGGTGAACCAAAGAGGATTCTATGCTTGGTTCTTCTGTGTCATGTTCCACGTGTACATTGGTACCATGGGTCACATGTGTGTTGCTCCAATTGAATTGGAGGATATGGCTGGTACTATTGCCTATTTGCTCTTCACCATGTGTGTTACCTTCTGTGGTGTCTTGGTTACCAAGAGTGAACTTCCAGGATTCTGGAAGTTCATGTACAGAGTGTCTCCGATGACGTACTTTGTCTCTGGATACTTGTCCAATGCTGTTGCACACTCGACAGTGGAGTGCTCTGATGAAGAGTTCAGACACGTTGTTCCACCTGATGGTTTAACCTGTGGTGAGTACTTTGAGCCATACCTCAAAGCTGCTGGCACTGGTTACCTTGAAGACCCTAACGCTACTGAACATTGTACATTCTGTCCATTGACCAGTACGGATGATTGGCTCAACTCTGTTGACATCAAGTACTCTGAGAAGTGGAGAAACTTGGGTCTCATGTGGATCTATATCATCTTCAACATTGGTGCTGCCATTTTCTTTTATTGGTGGGCAAGAGTTCCAAAGAGCAACAATGCTGTTCAAGAGCTTGCAGCTCCAAGTCCATCTTCCCCAGGAGGCACTAAGGAAGTTGAATCCGATGAGAAGAGAGCCGGTGATGAGGCCGGAAATGAAAGCTCTTCCTCCTCTGCTTGAACTCATATATTTGAAGCACATTGTAACTTGTCTTGTTGACCAAGTTGCAAATAGTGTAACACAATTATTATTGATAATTTAATACCATTAACTATTCTCTATTGATCAAGCTCCTGGATAACTGGAAGATAAGTGTTAGTAGAGTATCAGGTTCTGTTTATCTCACTAAATTGTATGCTGATTAAGTGATAGACCGTACGGAAAGGTATCGTAAAAAAAAGATGTGTTCAGATTAGCAACTTTACAAACAATTTCATACGAGGCCAGCTAAGCTGCATCACTCAGGTCAAAGTCATCGTCATCTTCGTTAACTGTTGATGATTTCTTATCCTTTTGAGAGTGCTTTGGAGTTCCATAAAGATCAGTCGACAAGGCCCTATTTCTTCCGACGGTTTCATTGGAACCCTTCGATGATGTAGATTTAATTGATTTGGTCTTAGTCACTGGCTCAGAGTCATCGCTTAGCTTGATACCATGGAATTTCTGTAAGTCAACCTCCTCAGGATCCTGTTCAAACTCTTCTCTGACTTGCTTCTTAATCTGTCTGTTGTTCAGCTCCTGTTGAGAGTCGGAGTACTGTTTCTTCCAGCCACTGACCCAGTTGTTGAACTTATTCTTTGTCTCTTCGATGTTCTTGGAGAGCTGTTCTTTCATCTGGGGCAAATCCTTCTCCACAAAGTTTGTAAACACGTCATCTTCATCATCGTCATCAAGTGTCTCGCCTTCTTGACGTCTTCTTCTGAACTCCCTCTGTCTGCGAGCACGACGTTCCTCCTTATGTCTGTACTCTTCATCCAATTGCTTGGCCAGCAGTTCGTCCTGCTCTAATTGGGTCAATTCCTGACGACGTTGTGGCAATGAAGGTGGTTGTAGTTCTTCAGTAGTGGCCAAGAGCTCATCAACGTTGACGCTATCAGGATCAGACAAATACAAGAGCGCGTTGAATGCACTCTCCAGGTGGAAGTTGGAGGCAATCAGGTGAGACGTGATGTACTTATCCTCCACTGTTGGGAATGCCTCCTTCAAGGACTTGATGGCCTCCTGGCGTGGAGTCAAAGGTCTGGCAGGCTTTGGTGGTGGAACTTCCTCCTTGTCCTCCTTCTTCGCATCGTTCACATCCTTTACTTCCTTTACATCCTTCGCATCCTTCGCATCCTTCGTATCGCTAGTAGCTGCAGCTGCGGTTTCAATCTTAGCCTCCTCCTTGTCCTTCTTCTCAGCTTCAACAGCAACAGCTTCAACTTTATCTTCACCCTTGGAAGAAGCCCCAGTGTCAACCTCAGGCTCTTTCTCCGCTGGCTTCTTCTCCTCAGCAACAGCCTCCTCATCACTCAGGACGTCGTCCAGGATTTCGCCTTCTTCCTCGTGTTTGGTATCTTTAGTCATCGTTTCCAACCTAATTGAGCTCTTACTGTTGTTGCAATTGAAGATGAACAACAAGTTGTGGGAGGTATCAACACCTCCCCTAACGGAAGTTTATCGGAACCTTGTTCGAAACACCCGCACACCCAAACACAGTGCACACCCGGACACCCACACACCCGGACATTAGAAACACCGACCTCTATATAAAGATGAAAAGTTTTCTCCTTTCAGTCCAATTCTCATCTTCCTCCCCTTCTCTTTTCCCTTCTTCAGATAGATTTACTCTGAAATTTATTAGAACCTTTGATCTTCATTCTCTTTGGGTCAAAGGCGTGGACAGCGGAGTGATATGAAGTGTTCAAGTGAAGCTCTTTGTTTACGTTACGTTTATGAAGGCTTTATAGAGATCAGGTTACAATTTCTCAGCAATAGCTCTAACTTGTTGGGGTTTTGATTTGTTCTCCTACATCCACCATATGTCACTGTTAGATTATAGACTTAAATAGATAGCTCCCCCTTTTAAATGAAGAGCGATACGGTTAAAAGTTGTTCTTCATCTCACGGAACAGTCCCATCAGTTGAATGTCATCTGAGCAGTGGAACTTTGCCTTCAACTCGTCATCGTCGCATCTCATGAACGGATTAAAGGCCAATTCATCTTCAATCGTGTACTTGCCAGTGGTGAATTCGTTCTTGTCAGAGTAGTCCATCAATTGACGCAGTGGTTCATTATCCATAACACTCAGGGCAAACTTAGCATTACCCTTTGTATATTCATGACCTGGATAAACAACAGTTGTCCTTGGTAGCTGTGCCAACTTGTTTAAGCTGGTGACCATCTCGGACGGCTCTCCTTCGAAGAAACGTCCACAGCCTGCAGTGAACAAGGTATCGCCTGTAAACACAGCCTTCTCACCGGTCTTGTTGTCAGCGAAGTAATAACAGATAGAGTCCTGTGTATGACAAGGAGTATGGATGGCTGTGATTTCCAAATTCGACCCTAATTGGATCTTTTCACCATCCTGTGGTACAACATCAACGGAAGGACAGTCCTTCCCACCAACAATTGGAACCTTCAAAAGCTTTTTATAGTGGCCATTACCACCAGCATGATCATAGTGGTGATGAGTGTTCACTATGTTAACAACGTTAACCTTCGATAATGTCTCCTCTGGAATGTCCTCTGGATTGGCAGGGTCGATAAGCCATGAATCCTTGGTTGACTCATCGGTTATCAAATAGGCGTAGTTATCACCTCTGCCCCAACGCATAGGCAAATATTGAACGTGCATCTTTCTTACGGATCTATATGGAACTGTTCTGGAGCCTCTTAGACACAATTGTAACATATAAAACCAGCTTACGGGGTAAATTCCACTGCTGAATTGGAGCCGGGAGCAAGTGGAAAAGATCCCCGTTCATATTAGAATTATGTTTGGGCTCATAACTGCTTGCATCTTCATGCAAGTTCGAGACATAATTCTTCCCCATGTCTCGGCTCTCAAAATTGCCAATAACCAGATTGTTCTTCTGTTGTTTGTTAGAGAGTGTGCTGGTAGCACTGAGGAAGAGAGGACACATTCGTCTCCAATATTTGGATTTGAAGACAGATGTGAAGAAGATGAAAGAACGGGAAAGGCCTACAGATGCATAGCAGAAGAGGGTCGAAGATGGAATACGAGACATAGGTACATTGTCCTCTTTTGGTCAAATATCCATGGAGAACTTGCTGAAGCTGAAATTGGAGTGCTTCAATGACACAGCATGTGTCTCATTATGAATAGAGTAGAGTGCTTAGACAATGTTAGAGAGGCGTATTTGCAAGGACCATTTTCACCTCAACTGAAGATGATATAGAGCCCCTAGCTGCGAGCTACGAGATTGAACCCGAACTTTTAGATAGTCACCAGGTTCAGAGCTTCCCTCATTCGCCAGGTGTATTGGCTGATTTCAGAACCGTTGCTGCTAAGCTCATAGAGGAAGGAGCATTGTAATTTTCACCTGTGAACCCCGAATCACCCTCGCTTATAGAACCTGTTTAGGCTTTGTCAAGTCTTATATGCCTATGCAAATGACAATATTCTCCGGAGAGTAAATGGGTATGTTTTATGTTTTCCTAATGGGCTGGATTAAAATCAAACCTGGCTGACCATTTCAGGTCATATGCAAAGGTTCTCTCTCTCTGTAATGTGACTGTAGACGATGCCACGAGTATTACTGTCCACATTTTTTTGAATATAGCTTATGTAAACGTTCAGAGCTCTTGGTGCTGTTTCTTGTGTTTCATCTTCAATAGTAATGTCACTACACGGTTCAAGTGAAATCAATTGAAACCCCTGTGGAATTATGGCGTACTACAGTGTTTCTGTATTCTCTCGTCATTGTTAAAACTGTTTGAAAGGGCATCTATGATTTTTCTGTCCTACATTCGTTCCAATAAACTGGGGATTGGCAGATATCACAAACCTTGAAATTGCTCTTACTTTGACGGATGTCGGCAATTACCCTGAGCTAAGTCATTACATAAGGTCTAACAATCGTCATATCATTGCACCTCACGACATATCCATGTATCGTGATGATACTGGTAGCTGTTACTGAATTTGTCATTTCAATCGACATGATCAATTCACAAGCACCCGCAACCCCCGTTCTGGTGCCCTCTTTTTTCTGGTGCATAGGGTGTGTATTAGCCCGTACATATACACTCTACATGATACATATAAATATTAAGTAGTGATACAACATACGAAACAGTAAATTTAATAAATAGGGAGAGAGATATGCTCGCTCTATCTAGTGGTGTAATTCACGTGTTTTGATCATCATTAGTGGTGAAGCTAGCTCAAAAGCTAGCTCAAGATATATCTCTTGTGCAATTTTGTTATAAGCTCGCTCTTCCCATTTAAAGATTACAATGCAACTATTCATCGCAGGCCCAAAAAGAGGGTTGAAAGGTTCTATTCAGGAGATATAATGTTTCTCATCTCTACTATCAAACTGTTATCGCAATAACCCTTCTGGTGGTTGAGATATACGTAGTGGAGCTGTGGATTGGATGCCCATATGTGACGGGCTCATGACGGGAGTCTTTGGGGTCTGTAAGCCATTGTGTTTAATCTTAGCGTATCTAAGGGAAATTATGGGGATTTTAGAGTAGAAATGAGTCGAATAGAGCTCAGAAATGTGCAAATCAGGAAGATTTCAAAGTTTTTTTGCTCTTGAAAAGAATTGGCTTCGAGAGATTGTGCTCTCACAACCAATTCCTATTCTAAGTGTATCTTTAAGCCAATCATCACTGAGTTACAGAATTCTGAGTTTGTAGATCTGATAAGCAGTGTTTACAAATGGCTCCACAGTCGTACTATAAACTGCCATTTGGATCGATCTGGTTTGAAAATTCATCAGATCTTGAATCCTCTAACTGACTTATAGAGTCTAGCATAGGAGGTAACTGCACTGTGAGAGGCCCTTACTATAAAAGCAGAGAGCATAAGCTCAATAGATTGTTTGGACTTCATTATACTCAAGAATATCATACAATTCAGTACTTTTCTTGAGGTATGAAGGGGATCAGTGTCAAATGTGTTTGGTATATCTTTGATACGTTTTAAATGTTCAGCACAACTAGACTAATCTAGTGTATATGTCTGGTTGAACAAACCAGGCCCTCATGACCTGTAGACCCCATACACACTTAGTGCTTACTGGCTACTCATTGACACTTGAAAGCCAGTATCTTCACAGGCAGATCTAAGAGATACACCAATAAAGTGTGCACTTAAACCGCACAACGAAGAGTACATTTTACTACATCTGCTGAGGAAGGACTTCCACTTTCATCGTATAGTACTATAGTTTCAAATCTAAGCAGAGAGTACACACGACTAAAACTCGCTTGAAGATAACTAACAGGTATTGGGTTTACTTGGCCCAAGCTGATGTGTA
>NW_017963668.1:106311-178213 GCF_001661405.1 Williopsis jadinii
CATTCATCCACACACCACACCCATACCTCATGGTCAAAACAATAACACAGACGCGTGAAATATTCCAACAAAGAATGTGAACAAACCCATAGACAAAACAACAAATACGTTTGGCTAATACAGATCATTGTCAATCACAATGTCTCTACCAGACTCGGATATCGTCATGTCCCTTTCTCCTTGGATGATCGATATGCTCGCTTCTGTGAAGAAGAAAATATCATCTTCACCAGTGGCGGAGAAAAGACTCCTAAAAGACCATCTCAACGAATGTAAACATCATTTCCACACGTGTATCGAACTGTTCAACAGTCTCGAGAGCAACTTTTCTTTCAATATGGGAAATGTAATAAGTGATTTGAGAAGACGCTTGGTCGAGTTCAACATGTGTCATCAGGACATGATGTCAGATACTTCTTGGTACCAAGGTGTTGATTTTAGTGCTGAACTACAAACTCAAACCGTGACGGATGTTGAGGATTGTGAGGCAAACGAGACAAGCGTCGCAGATAAACTATCAACTAATGGGGACATTGTACTTCTGCCACGATTAACTTTTGACTCTACTTTGCATGGAGGTAGAACTAGTTTGAAAAGCTTTCTTTAGGATACCGCAAAGTCTCTCATTAACGAAGGAATCTAGAGAAGACAAACAAAAGGTATCGTTGTGGAGGAGAGGTTATCGTCTTTGCACATATTACAGCAAGCTATTCACATCTACTGTCTACTGGAGCTTGGTATCTTTGTTTTATTTATACAAAGACCTAACAATAGTTATATGGCACGGTGCACATTTTGTCAAACTAAGATCCTAGATTATGACATACAATGCTCCGTAGGTAATATCAAACAGGAACATTGTTGTGAGGTTCCAAAGCTGACCAAAAGGGCGCTGGCTAGAAGCCTTGCTGAAATACAACAGCTTAGGGGTCCTGAATTAGAGAGAGTTGTTGAACTGCTGAGGCGTGATGGCTATTTTGGTACAAACAAAGATGGAGTAGAGGTTGATAGTTTCGGTTGTCTCAAAGACTATCTGCTCTATTCAAAGATCAGATCCCACACATTATCTAACGTGGGCAGAGCGATATTTGAATGGCTTCAAGACGCAGATGAAACAGCACTGAAGGTATTTTAGCCCTCTGAAGATGTTTCATATCAGAGAAAATTAACCCTCACGGCAACTCATCTCATCTTGAACAATATTTACACCAAGTCACAGGAGGAAATAGAACATATATGCCAGGTTCAATTTGAACAGCCAGAGAAACCACCAGTCCAGCAGATGTACGAGTCTCTGCACAGAGCCTTATCGGGGACATCGTTCTCCAAATTCACTGATAGAACGCAGACTGGCAAATACACTATACAGATGTTATTGACTGCACTGTTCACATCAGATACAAATCATAATCAGAGGAATAACCAGGCCACTGATGATGGTGTACAAGAGGGGTTGAATCACTTTGAGATAGCATTACTTCTACAAGATAACAGGTATATCGACAACATCCTAAGCAAGGAGGATGCGATTGAGCTTTCCAGAATGATTTCCGATTGGGGAGGTGATGAACCAGGTGATGAACCACAGCAAGAAGTAGAGGGTGCCCCTGCTTTAACGAAAGATGCAGTTGGACCAGCTGTTAGTGATTCAACTGTTGAATGGGAAAAGGCACAGGACGAGTTTTTACAACAATTGGAAGGTGCCATAAGTGATCAATCTGACGATAGTCCTGCAGCCGACTCAGGGTGAGAACTTAGTACTCAACAATCTTAGAGCTTTCTCTAATGATAAGAGGACTACACATGCAGGTGACAAGAAGCTAAAGTTTAACACTGACAAGGCAAAAAAGTTGTTGGAAGCTCTTGCAAACTCCTCAGAGCTGTCTTCCCCAGTATTCGATTTATTATCTTATTCACAAGATGAAATCAAGTGCGTCTATTTCTCCAACTCTATTGATGACGAGCTCTACGAAAGCTTGATACCAACACTCTCATTAGATGTTTGCCATTTGTCTTTGCACAATAGTCAAAGATACAAAGATGATTTTCGTACATTATACACTATTGTTGGGCAGGCTGGGTCCAAGGGACTTGTTCCCCTGGGTATGATGCTTTCAAAGAATGCAGAATGTGGATTAGAATGGTTTACCTTCCTATACACATTCTTCAAGAAGAACGGTGGATCGCATTGGAAGAAGTTACGGGAATCTCTGCAATTGCATGATGATAGTATCACTGAGGAGAGCATTCCCCCATTACAAATCATATCGGAGCAGGATAAGGGTATCAAGAAGGCCTTGGATATGTTGAGAACCCGGTGTGGTGTTCCGATTGAAAGCTTCGCATGTTCCAAACACGTCCAAAGAAACCTCTCTAAGTACACAATTGCAAAGCATAGAAGGGTTATGCAACATAACTTTTTCCAGTTGATATTTGAATCTGATCCCGAAAAGATCCCACCAATCCAAGAAACAATGAGGGGGGGTTTCTTTGAGAGGCATAAGAGAGAGACAGTCAACAGTACTTATAATCTCATTACCAACATGTACGAGTGTGCTAGAGGTCTTCAACTTTACAATTTGGTGACACCAAGGTTTGACATTATGACATCCAATCATTGTGAGATTTTGAATGCAGAGATATACGCATTTAGGCGATTGAACCCAATTAATCTCATTGTCAAAGTGCTGTCGATTCAGTGCGACAAGGTGAAATTCGCAGAGTCCATGACCTTTGATTGGAATACAGTGAGACAGATGCCTCAATATGATGATGAAATGAATGGTGCCAGTGATTTCGATGACGGGAACGATTCGGATGATGCAAGTGACTTTGTTGATGAAGAGGATGAGCCAGAGTATACCGAGACACTCACAAACTATGGCTATTTCTTGTACTCAACAACCATTATCACTGCTTCTTGTCTAAATAGCAAAGAGACTAGTGTGACTGTTGATGAGAGTTCACCTGAAACACAAATGACGACTCACAAGCATAGTGTATCTTGGGACTGTGATTTGTCTCTTAGGGACCTTTTAGCTGTGTTGCGAGTTTATGCGAAGAAGATGAGAAAATGCGATTCGTTTATCAACTTTCGTGCTTATGTTTATCTTCAATTGCGAGCCAGAACAGCCGTTGTTACTGAGAAGCGATGCACCATCTCACAAGAGGGGAAAACGGAAGAAAAGTCTACATACAACTGTTCCCATCGTCGCAATCAAGCGTATACATTCTTCGAATGTCCACATATCACTTGTGTGAAGATGAGAAGGGTTCTCAACGGCCACGCCCTTATCCCATCAATGCCCCAATTTGCCAAACATATCATCTATGAAGACAGTAGAAAGAGGCATTCCAATTTCACACCACCAATGTTCGAATACCCGAGTTGTTTCTCAAAGGCCAATAGATGTATCATACGGAAGAAGACGTCTCAAACTTCCAGATCAGCGGTGAGGCAATTCGACTCGCAGATTCTACTGAAGGCGATTCAAGCGTTAAAAGATGATAACAAAACCATGAATAACACCAGAGGGAACACTAGGAAGAGGCAAAGGATAGCATGCTCTTCCGATAGGATTTCTTCCCCAGTTGAGAAGAAGAAGAGAGGAAGAGGACGACCAAGAAAGTCAGAACAGAAGAGAAACTACAAGGCTAGAAAGCTCACGGAAGAAGCAAAGGCAGATCCAATGAACCCGCATCCAACGTAAAATGGCTGTCGTACAGACTCCTCATAGTTTACCATAATGATCAATGTATTTCTGATAGCTTCTAAGTTGTACTTAACCAACCACATTTTACCAGACCAGTGCCGTTCCCTCCTATATCCATATATACTCTATCCATAGAAGCCTAAACAGATTACGTAATCGTTTGTTGAACTGGAATTCCGGTACATTCACGTGACCGTGTCCTCGCATTTCCCATTTTGGTAACTTAATTAAACGCGTCATTTCGTGTTCCGCCTTTTACGCGTCAGTTGGAAGGGAAAAAATATCGAAAAATCGAGAAGAAGGAAAAATACGTCAAACTTCCTGTTAAACACACCTTTCCAGCCAATAAGGAAAGTATCTAGTGAAATTGAAGCACCATGGAAGAACCAATTGATGCGATAGATGCCGTGTTTGGCGACCGTATGCGTCGTTTCCACGAGTTCCTGGCTGAGGAAGAGCCCACTGATTATAAAGAACTCATCCGTGAAATGCTGATGAAGAATGAAAACAGGCTATGTGTTTCAATCGATGAGATAAGAGAGTTCGATAAGGGGCTGTGGAGTGGGCTGCTGAATGAACCAAGTGAATACCTGCCAGCTTTCGACAGAACGCTGAAAGACCAGGCAGGATCGCATTTTGATCCTTTGAATCCGGCATTCAGAGAGACAGATGACCCAGAGTTTCAAGTGTATCACGTTGCCTTTAAGGGAGCCTTTGGTAGCCATTCAGTTTCACCAAGAACCATCAGATCTACACACCTGTCCAAAATGATATCAGTGGAAGGTATCGTGACCAGGGCTTCCCTTGTCCGGCCAAAGATCCTCAGATCGGTACACTACGCCGAAAGCACGGGTCGTTTCCACGCAAGAGACTTCAACGATCAAACCACGTCGTTCAACCCCATCAGTACACCTCCTGTGTACCCAACGGAGGACGCAGAGGGGAACAAGTTGACGACAGAGTACGGTTACTCCATCTATAAGGATCATCAAACAATCACAGTTCAGGAGATGCCTGAGAGAGCTCCAGCAGGTCAACTACCAAGATCGTTGGAAGTTGTGCTTGGTGATGATCTTGTAGACTCTGTAAAACCTGGTGATCGTGTGCAGATCGTCGGTGTCTACAGGTCACTAGGTGGTGGTGCCAATACCTCTTCGTCTTTCTTCACGGTGCTTGTCGCAAACTCTGTGTATCCATTACACGCAAGATCAACAGGTGTCTCTGCAAGAGAAACCATCACAGACTCGGATATCAGAAACATAAACAGCTTATCCAAGAACAAAGATGTGTTTACCATTATGGCTCAGTCGTTGGCACCATCGATCTACGGTCATGAGTATATCAAAAAGGCCGTGCTATTGATGATGCTGGGTGGTGTTGAGAAGAACTTGGAAAACGGTTCGCATTTAAGAGGTGATATCAACATCCTCATGGTTGGTGATCCTTCTACTGCTAAATCTCAAATGCTGAGATTTGTGCTGAACACAGCCTCCTTGGCAATTGCAACCACTGGTAAAGGTTCTTCAGGTGTTGGTTTAACAGCTGCCGTGACTCACGACAAGGAAACGGGTGAGAGAAGATTGGAAGCTGGTGCGATGGTCCTCGCAGACAGAGGTATTGTCTGTATTGATGAATTCGATAAGATGTCGGACGTGGACAGAGTGGCTATCCACGAAGTTATGGAACAACAAACAGTCACCATTGCCAAAGCTGGTATTCATACCTCTCTGAACGCCCGTTGCTCTGTCATTGCAGCTGCTAACCCACTGTATGGTCAATATGACGTTCATAGAGATCCACATCATAACATTGGCCTTCCAGACTCCCTTCTTTCTCGTTTCGATTTGCTCTTCATCGTGACTGATGACGTTAATTCACCAAGAGACCGTTCCATCTCTGAGCACATCTTGAGAACGCACAGATACGTGCCAACTGGTTATGCAGAAGGTGAACCAATCAGAGAGACATCTACTATTTCATTGGCTGTTGGTAACGAAAGACTGGAAAAGGATGCTGCTGAAGAAGAAGAGGAGGAACAACCAATGTACCAGAAGTATAACCCTGTTTTACATGCTGGTGTCGCTGCAGCACAACGTACTCGTGGTGCTAAGAAACCAAAGATCCTTACCATCCCATTCTTGAGAAAATACATTCAATATGCCAAATCCCGTATTGAACCTGTCCTGACACAAGGAGCTGCCGATCATGTTGTTAAAATCTATACTAACCTGAGAAATGGTCAAGATACAAAGTCAAAGAGAACAGCTCCAATCACTGCTCGTACTTTGGAGACTCTGATTCGTCTGGCCACTGCCCATGCGAAGGTGAGACTAAGTAAGTCTGTCGAGGTTCGTGATACAAAAGTGGCGGAAGAGATGTTGTACTCTGCTTTATTCAGAAATATTGGCGACCAAAGACCAGCCAAACAGGCCAAGGTCGACAAAGAGGTTGAAGACAGTGACGAAGATAGTGAAGAGAATAGCGATGATGACGAGGATATCGAAGCTGACGTAAGGCTTGACGACGATGGTGATCATCTCACAGCACCTCCAACCGGTGGTAGAATAACACGCTCTCAAACGAGACGTGTAAGACAAGCTGGTGATTCTTCACAGCTGCAAGAACCTTCCCAACATGAGGAGGCTGATTACGAACCAGTTCCACAGGATGAGACTCAAGAGAGCCAGGAGACTCAGCAAACACAGGAACGGATGGAACAGCTGACTATTCAAGAGCCAGAAATCATTGGAGTCCCCTTGTCAGAGCAACGAACTCGTCCTAGAGGCCATGAAAACACCATATCACCTGACAGATTGCGTACGTTCAACAGAATTGTTTCAGAATTACTCAGGGACGAACAATTCCAACAAGATACTGGTTTCACCAAGGAGTCTCTTTTTGAGGCTGTTAATAAGAAGCTACCAAATGAAGACTTGTTCAGTCAACAAGAATTCGAAGCTGGTGTACAAAAGATTGTCGAGAACGGTAACATCTTTGTAACAGACGATGGTATGATGTACGGTATCCACTGAAATGAAGGATGCTTTGGGAGCTGGCGTGTGTTTTATGGTTTTCTTTTTGTTAATATGGATTCAATCTTCAGTTCAATGTATACTACGAGCACTACGTGTGTCATACTATGGTGTAAAGAGTCTTGCTAATTTATTCCTGTTCTGTAGTACTCATGCTTTGCATGTTGTTAACCATAGAAGCTTCAAATGGATTAGAAGCTGTTTGCATAGGCGTCGAAGCACTTGGCATGTTAACAAATGGTGTATTCATCTGAGGAATGGACATCACCGAAGGAATTGAGGAAATCATCGGTGCTGTTGCTGTAGATTGAGGGACTGCACTGTTCAAAGCACTAAAGGAATCGTTGATCATTCGATATGAACTCACCTCAAGCATAATAGTGACATCTTTCGTTGCTTTGGTTAAGCTGGCTAATGAAGGACGAACCTCGTTCAAAATCGGTGATTCGTTCATGATGGCCTTCGTTGAAGCCAAAATAGTTATAATGGATTTGAGGAAAGTGTTGAGTTCATCGTAAAACTTCTTCTTGTCAGGGATTGTAAGATTCTTGGTGTTCCCAAGTTTGATCTTGATCTTCTTATTCTGGTCCATAGAGCTCACACACGTTCCAGTGAGTTCTTTAATTCTTTGGATTGCAGTGGCAGATAGTTGATAGTCTTCAGATTTGGCATTAGCTATCGCACTTTTCGAAATCGCCTCGTTCAACTCGGCATAAATGTCATTGGAAGACTGTAAAACATTATTGAGAGAGTCATACAGATTATCATCAACTTCCTTGTACTCTGCCAGTTGTTGCTGAGTGATGCCCATGTTGGCCTCCGGAATCCTCAGGTTTGGAAGTTGGTTTCTCGCCGTGACTTTGTCTTTCTTTGTAATATCTGGAGCAAGAATGTTATACGCATTCAGGATTTCTGAATAGCACATGAACAACGATAGTAACAACATTCTTTTGAAACAATTGTCAGTGTTCTTCGTATAACTTGTCAAGTTCATGCTTAAAGTCTCAATCATCTTTTTGAACGATGAAACAGTCTCTGTAACAACCTTGAGAATCTCATCCACTGAGACAAGTCCTTCTTTGTTCTTGGCCTCTGATTTCTCCAAGCTCTCCACGAGATGCTCAATAAGATTCTTGGAAAAGTATAACTGTGAAACCATGTCAATGATCAACTGTTTATCTGTACAGAAGGTATTCATCTTCTTCATCGTTGATTGGAATTCAGAAAAGGCGAATAAAACCTTTCTTGCAATGTCCACAATCTTCAATTGTGTGAGGTTTGACCTGGTCTCTGGTAGAGTTGATAGCCTCTTGAAGTAGTCATTAGATCTATGTTCTGGGATAGAATCTAACTTCTCGGCTGCAATTGGTGATGCTAGTTCGAGAGCCGTGGGGATCCGTATACTTAAAGGTTGCTCACCTTTCGGTGGTGTAATATGTGTCTCTGTATCATTCGTTCCCTGTTGAGAAATGTGATTATGAATTGGAGTTTGCTGGAATACCGGCTGTATCATAGAGCTTTGAGAGAAGGCATTTGCAGATAGAGATCTGTTTCTCTTCAATCCTGGAATCTCATCGTCCTCTTCAGATATTGGTTTCTTGACGTTGATGAACCCCATTCTCTTTGCAGCCCTAGAAGAGATATGTGTATCTGATATACTTCTAGATCTTTCAAGAGGCTTGTGCTGAGGAGCTGATGGGTCACTAGACTTGACATTGACGTTATCTATAGGGTGCAATGGATCATCAAGATCAAGTTCTCCTTGCTCCTCCATTGTATGGCTTTCAAGATTTCCCTCAGGTTTAACACCAGTCTCTTCCTCTTCTTCCTCCTCCTCGACAATGGCAGAGCTATGCGTTCTTAAGAACATCTTAATCTCCTGTAACCATTCCAATGTCTGTGGCTTATATGGTATCTTGCTCAAAAAAGACATGATGTTCTGGTTGAAGGGGTTATTCTCCAATTCTAATATCCTCAAATCTTTCATTTGTAGTATTGATGATGGTATGGTCTCAAACTGATTGTTCTTCAAAGACAAAACCTTCAGCTTGGACAGATTACCAATGTCACTGGGTAAGCTGTTCAACCTGTTGCAACTTATGTCCAAGATCTCCAGATCAGGCATCTTCGCCAAAACATCTGGGAACACCGTGAAGTCATTCTCATGAATATCCAAGTATCTCAGCTTTTCAAGCCTTGAAAAGTACTGTGGAAGCAACGTCAAAGAGTTGTTTTGCAACGACAGTCTCTCAACAGAATCCCTCATCAGCTCCAGAGCCTCAGGTGGGATCGATTGGATATTCAAACCAATCAACTTCATCGCACCTCTTTCACCTTCCGTGGAGAGAGATCGCTTCATCTCTTCACCTATCGTCTGCATCAGCCTCGTTCGACTTGTCACGCTATGCTGAACATGCTCAGTCATCTTTGCTCAGCAACTGCACCAATTACCACCACAGATAACGATACCCTGATCTGTGTGTATAGACAAGGATTAAACAAGAGAGAAGTAACCGAATCGTGAGATGAGGTTTGAAGTCTTCGAAGGGCACAGAGATCCCCTTTTGATAACACCCAGACACCATGATTACGTAATGTATTATGTAAAAACATCACCACTACATGGATGCTGTTATTACTATTATGATGGCATTTATATATATTGTATTCCAATGAATTGAGAATGTATAACGTTAGATTATGGAGTGTTTCACAGAACGTCGATGTGTATCTTCTTCCACCCGATCAAATTACATTTGTCTAATAGCTTAAAGATCCACAGTAGACTCTTGTTGACCAAGCCATGCACCACTTCACCATCGCTGTTTAGGTTCAGATCCAGCCCTTGTTTGAACTTGATGAATTTCAAGATCATCAAGACAACCATCAAGTCCACTAAGAGTCTTTTGAGAACACCTCCAATGATATTGCACAAGAATCTAACCATTCTCTTGAACCCTTCCCATTCTTTGCTCTCTTTGCCCTTTTTGACCTTTTCCAACTCTAGACTCACCTTCCGTAGTGCCATCGCAACTTCTCTCTTCATTATGGCAACGTCTCTCAGCTCTGATTGTAAGTCGTCGTACCCGCCTCCGCCACTGATGTACGCAGTCGAACCATACATGGATCCGTTATACTGACTTGTATTGTAATGGCTCGCCACTCTTGGTGTCATTGGAGGCGTAGGGGTAGGATCAATGTCCTTTATTTGGTCCCATAAGTATTCCAACTCTGAAAGTAACTCCCTGGCATCATTGGAGCCAGTAGCATATGTCTTCATGGTTTCAATGAGATAAGAAATGTATCGACGTTTAGCCTCAGTTTTGGATAAGCCTTCCTCAGACTTCCACGCGTCCCTGTGTGTGAATGATGTTAGTTGATGGTTCAGTAATATTCACAACTGGGCAAACTCACCATTTGCGCTTAGCGTTCTCATCTTCAGGTCTTGACCCCAGAGGCCGGTCCATTACACCCTCAACATTGCCTTCTGTTATATTTTCGTGGGGAGATACCCCTCGTTGTTAGATCCCATACCCTCCAAAGCTCACATCCCTAAAGAATACTCACCAGTTGCCTGCTTATACAACCCATATAGCATTATTCTAGCCTCCACTGGAGGACGAGGTAGAGATCCAGCTCCTGTTCTCGTCGATAACGCACGGATTGTTGAGATTGCCTTCACAAACACGCGATCTGCATATCAGTCAGTTGATTTGTACATCAAGCCATTCATAGGAGCACTTACCAATAGAATCAGACATATCAACGATACTCCTTGGTAGCGGACGAGTAGTAGCAAGCCGTCTGCTTGTTTGTTTGTTTGTTTGTTTACTTCTTTCTGGGGGAACGCACAAAAGCACTTGAACATGTCCGGATGTTTTGGATTACATAAGCACCCAGACACCACAGATTTTCCGGATTTTTGTCCAGGTAGGGTAACCCTTTATGCTTTATGGCTCGTTGCCTCAATTCTTTCATATGTATTCATCGATTGGTTAGTCACTTCATTGGTTTAGGGGTCAATGATGGTATTGTTGGCCCTAAACACTCCCCGGTTGGGTGAACTGACTAATTGAACAGCAGACAGATCAATTAATGAGGGTAGTTGTACTCTGCCACCAGCATTATACGAATGTGTAACATCAATGGTTGCTACTGAGATGGATTCTACATATGTCTGGTTCCTAGAATGGTAATAATTAATGGATCAGTAGAGATAAGAATCCCATTTCAGAATAGTTCAACCAATTTAATATACTTCTCTTCATCGATATATCCGATATTGTACAAGTACAATGCCAACTTGTTCACCAATAGCACTATATCCTTTGGCTCCAAATTTGTTACAATCTGCTGCAACAAAGACCCAACTTGGAATCTATTCGTTGACAAGAACGTTTCGTAGTACAAATATGCAAATGATCCCATGAGGAATTGACAATCGATTCTGTCTGTTATACCTCCATGGCCAGGGATAGAGTGACCGAAATCTTTAACTTCAAAGGTTCTCTTCAAACCAGAGGCGAAGAAGCCACCAAATGGTGCAATTAACGATGCAAACGAGGCCAGGTTCAAGGAGTGGAAATAAATTGGTTTCATGGTTAACACTTCAGCCCCAATGAATTCTGCAATAACAGGTGGGATTCTGTAATCCTGTGGTAAAAAGATTGGATTCTTTTCACAAGTTAGATGAGAAAACACATTGACTTCCAGATCTGTCACGGGACAAATCATATAGTCATAGGCTGACAGTACCTTTGCCAATAACAAACCAGCCAATGATGTGAAGATCCAAGCACCGACAAAGCCTTCAACGGTTTTCTTTGGAGAAATAGCAATGAGTTGGGTCTTGCCAAACGTTATCCCACAAAGATATGCAAAGATATCGTTTGTGATAACCATCAACACTGGCATCAAGAACCAGATCATACCGTTGAAGATGTTATTGATGATCAAGTGTGCTTGGAAAACAGTCAACAACAAAACCATATGGGTGATGCAGAGCTGTGCAAATTGAAACCTTAGATGGCCCTTTTGCAGAGTTGCAACGAAGAACACTAGACCAAAGATATACAGCCAATAACTTATAAATCTGTGATGTGTTGCCAATGGTGTTAAGAATTGGTTTGTAAAGATGAGGTGGTTTAGGTTCTTGATGAAGGATTCACCATCCAAGTAGTAGATTGTGGTGAACAGGAAATACCAGTTCAACGATTTCGTCAGTCTCAAATTCTTCTCCTTCGAGGGCTTGGAAGTAACAGCGATACATTCCTTGAAGACCAGCACCTGGCATATAAAGATCAAAGTCACTGTCCACATATGACCAGCACAGATGACACCGACAAAGAACAAAAACATGACGATGGTCCAAAAGGCACGAACTACAAAGTCTTGCTTCTTCTTGTTCTTCTCGTCCAATTGAACATGGTTCTCTGGATGTACCAGAGTATCGGCAATGGTGCTCACTTCTTCTTCCAGCTTGTTGACGTTTCTCTTTCTTAACGACATCGATATCAATTGGTTGGAATGCAATAGCAACCGAGTATTAAAAGCGATATCAGCTTAAAAAGAGAGGAATTTTTTCAAAATCATTGGAAATCGATGGCTGCTCGGGTCTGCCTATAAAATTTGGAACGGCCGAGTGTTCCCGATTTCCCATGTGAAAAATTCCGAGAATGGTATTATATTATGTTATGTTATGTTATATTATTACTGAAGAAATAATCCAGTCGTGGGCGTGTACTACAAGTATAATTAAATCAAAATCACATCAATTGACAAATTGGCGAGCACTCGTAGTCTAAAGCAGGCTAGAAGATAACATCATCTTCCTGCTCTGCAGTCAAATCCCTTCCTTCAGCTTGTGCTGCTAGTGCTTCCACCTCTTGGACTTCATTCTTCACCTCTGGTGGTATATCCTTATCTTCTTCTTCCTTCTCCTCCTTCTGATCCACCTCGTCCTGTTGCTCCACTTGCTCGTTGGCTTCGAGCGCAGCAGCTTCTTGCAGCTTCTTGAGCTTCATCTCCTCATCCTGTCTCTTTGTAGCCTGCTCCTTCTTCTCTTGAACCTTCTTCAAACGGTAAAACTCCTCTCTCTCCAGCTCGTCCAACTCACTCATGATGTAGGCGATAGTGTTCTCCGTTCTTGGAATGATCACATGTTCAATGGCATTGACTCTTCTATTGGTGACTTTGATGACCTCATCCAATATGATAAAGGCTGTTTGTAACGATGCCAATTCCACAAGTGTCTCAACAGCCTTGGAATACACCTGCTTGGCCCTCTGGATCTGCTGACCACCCCTACCGAGACCAGTGAGCTGGAAATCGTTGATGTTGTCGTCGATGTACTTCTCAAACTGTGGCAAGTAGACTCCGCTAACGTTCTCCTGTCTTGCCCTGACTTGGAATCTAGCATTCTTGACAGACTCTTGCACCTGGTACCCAATGTTATCACCCGTGGCATACTGAACTTCAGCAAGCGAGAACGCTGCGGTCTGCATAACACGGCCCATTTTGCGCTTAGCCTCGTCAATTCTCTTGGTGATATCCCTGAATCTCTTCGTCAACGCCTCGGACTTCCTCTTAAGCAAAGAATGGCCCTGTTGAGCCCCCTTGAGCTTACCCTTCATGACACCAAGGGTCATACGAGTAGGAAACACAGCTTCTCTTGGAAACACCCTGTTAGTACCCGCTTTCCCGCAACAAACAGCACGCCAATCAACCACACAACTCACCTGTTGGCAGACATCGCTCTCTTCCCTTCCCTGCTCTAAACACTCGTGCTCCTGTTGATTAGCAGGGGGGTCTCTCCTGTTGACAATGTTGAAGTTTTGGCTGCTTTTTCAGCCCGCCTACACGAGCCCGCGAACTCGTTTGGTATTCTCCTTCACAAGGCGGTGCCCTCGACAATTTGACTATGAAGCGATGAGGTATTGAACGTTTCTTCACCTCTTCTCTTTGTTTATCTCTGTAGCTAAAGATGGCTGACGAGAACAAAGATGAGCGATATGAGCTACAGCTGATCGAAGAGAACTCGCTGGATAACTGGTTGCGGTACTATTGGTATAAGCAATCAGCGGAAGGGAAGGTTTGTGTGTTGAGACGAAGTGTCCGGGCATTACCGAGGAGCTATAAGCTGTGGTGCCTGTACTTGGACCATCTTGTTGAGGTTGTCGGCCCACTGTGTCCAGTGCAGTACTCTGAGGAGTATGGCAAGGTTTGCAAGGAGTTTGAGCTCTGTTTGAGACTGCTGAACAAGCTGCCGTTGATCTGGGTGAGGTACTTGGAGTTTGCCATGTCGATGGCAGAGGTTACGTGGATAAGGAGACTGTTCAACAGGGCCTTGAGGACTTTGCCGTTGACACAGCACCACCTGATCTGGCCCGTGTTTCTGAGGTTTGCCGACGAGGTTGGTGGATTGACAGGTGGGCTGATATACCACCGGTACTATACCTATGATCCTTCACAGTTGGAGCTGGTTGTGGAGAAGCTACAAGCATTTAAACAGTTGTCTCTGGCAGCACCACTGTTTGAAACGTTGATCAACGACGATTCGTATGTCTCAAACCTGGGTAAATCGCCATTGGACTTATGGCTGGAGTACTTTTCACTGCTGACAGAGACATCAACACAGGCAAAAGTCGATCAGATTGTATCATTTGCGCTGGTCAAGTTCCCAGACCAACAGGGGAAACTATTTGTACAGTGGGCAATGTATTACATCAAACTGAGAGACTATACCAGAGCTTCGATCATCTTCGAGGATGCTCTGAAACAGGTATCGACTATAAAAGATTTCACAATGATCTATGACTCTTTTGCTCAGTTTCAAGATAAGAGGTTATCCAAACTCGTCGCCTCTGACGACTCAGATCCTCAAGAGTTGGACTATAGAATCGCATGCTTTGAGAAGCTGATGGACTCCCGGGAGAATCTGTTGGATGATGTTAAGATACGTCAAGACGTGAACAACGTTGATAATTGGCTCCACAAGGCCTCGTTGACCACTGACCTGAGATCCAAGATTCAAATCTATGTCGATGCACTGACAAAGATAGACCCACAGAGAGCAACAAGTGGATTATCAAAGATCTGGATAAGTTATGCAACGATTTACGAGGAGAACAATGATTTAGAAACAGCAAAGACGATCTTGGACAAGGCTGTGAAGGTCAAATTCAACTCCCCTGATGAATTAAGTGAGGTTTGGATCCACTGGTCAGAATTAGAATTATCTCAGGATGATTTACCAATGGCTATAAAGGTCATGGAGGTTGCAACGAGGTTGAACCCCAAGATTCCACAACTCTGGGGCTTTTATCTGGATTTGGTAGAATCTACAAGCGACGTTGAAGCAACGTGTGCCATCTATGAGCAACTGTTCACTAACAAGATGGCCACCCCATTACATGTGATAAACTATGCAAATTTCCTCGAAGAGAATAAGTTCTTCGAAAGAGCACTAAGTGTTTATGCTAAAGGTGTTACACTGTTTAAATATCCAGTTGTTTTCGAAATCTGGAACATTTATCTCACAAAGGCTATACAGAGACAGTTGAGCCTTGAAAGAATGAGAGATTTATTCGACCAGTCGTTAGATGCATGCCCTGAGGCAAAGGACTTGTATGTGCTATATTCAAAGTACGAGGAGGAGAACGGTTCAATACAGAGAAGCTTGAAGATCATTAACAACTCCCTGGAAAATGTCAAGGGCTGGGATGATAAGCTCGCGTTGTTCAAGTTGGCAATTCAACTATGTAGGGATAAATTTGGTGTCCCTACAACCCGTGAATGGTTTACGAAGGCTGTGGAATCTTTACCACCTTCAAAGTGCATTGAGGTCGTTATAGAATTTGCCAAATTTGAAACATCACTTCATGAGCTGGCCAGAGCTCGTCATATATTGCAACATGGTGCCATGTTGCAATCTGTGGATAAGTCTAAGGATCTCTGGGAGTATTGGAACGATCTTGAGATTACAAACGGTGATAAACAGACGTTTAAAGAGATGCTACAATGGAAAAGACGTGCCACTGATGAATTTGGATTGAGTCGGGAAACCAAGGGATTCATCAACGATGGTAGAGTCAACGAGAATAAGCCGGAGGATGAACAAGCCCAACAGAGCGTGGAGAATCCAGATGCTATTGATATATATATCTAGAGCTTGGGCTTGAAGTTATACTTTGCGTATAAATGCTGCCTGTATAAGTTCTCATGCTGTACTCTTTGGTGCGTCAAGAAGAATGCTCTAGGACACGTATACTCAATCTCCTCAATTGGCTTATCTTGCACGATACAAGATGCAATGGCCTTACCTGAAAGCCAGACTCTAGGCATACCGTGTCCGTGGAACCCAGCAACTATGTATGCGTTCGTATAGCCTAAACACTCCAGTCCACCGACATAAGGTAAATAGTCATTAGTGAATCCCATTATGCCTGTCCAGAGCTTAACGTCGCCAATCTGTGTATTCTTCCAAGTGACGAACTTGTCCTTCATGAAGTTCTTGTTGAAGACAGAGAATGACTTTGCATTGACAAAGCTATCATCGACACAATCCAACACTTGTTCAAAAGGATCTGACGTCTCCGTGAAGAGAGATTCACCATGCCCGCCAACTATAACGGTGCCATCCAATCTATTGATGAGGTAATAGTTCTGTGGTTTATCAGTCATGAAACCATAGGTATTTGTAAGGTGTGGTACAACTTGCCCAGTTGATGGTGTCAAACTTGAAACGACTCCTCTGACGGGTAATATTGTATCGCTGAACTCTTTCAGCAAAGCCTTGGTGTAGCCATTGGTACAGTAAACAACTTTAGAGCAGATAGTACTACCTCTTGTGGTCTTCACGATCCATCTCTTACCTTGATACTGTTGCACACTAACCACTGGTGTATTGGCATGTAAGCTCAGACCTCTATCAACGCATTTCTTTAAGATCCCAGTCATCAACTTCCATGGCCAGCAAGAGGCCGCAGGGTACGTGAATGCCATTTCCGTTCTCTCATTCTTTGAAGCTCGCTTAGCAGCATCACCAGTGAGCAGTTGAATTTCCCTCTTGAACTCATCCTTCACCAGGGGGTTCCTCAACATTGCGTAGAACCCGGCCAAGTCCTTCTTCACTCTGGGATCCTCACTATTAGGATAGACATCACAGGCTCTGGTTAGGAAGAAGTCGCAGTCTATGCTGTTATCCTCGATGATCTTCTTCAACGTCCACAGATGCTCAAACTCAGAGTTAACGATCTCTGCTGCCTGCTCCTCTCCAACAGCTTGTGCGTAATACTCGTACATCCGATGGCCATATGGCTTGATGTGACCTCCATTACGGCCTGTGGCACCAGAGCAGATATCACGGGCTTCAAACATGGCAATCTTCAACTGGCCATTCTGCTCTTGTAGATGGTACGCAGTTGAGGTTCCTGAGTACCCAGAGCCTATAATCACCACATCCACCTCATCCGGTATCTGCGGGCCAGATCTATGCTTCAAGAAGGGATCATCGTGATTTAACCAAAAGGATACCGTCGGGTTGTTCTTTGGCAAGTATTTTGCACTCATCTCGATGTAGATGATCCATACTACGAGATCACAGCTTTGAGGAGCGTGAATGCCGTCTTTTATATTAGTACTGAACACGTTAGCGTGGTTGTGGTATGCATCGCGTATCTTAGCCTCACTGGGCCTAAAGTCCGAGACCCATAAACCGCAGTATGGTGCCTTGACGATGAGCATGGCATATACAATATTACAAAATATATGGGTATATATAAATATAAATAGCTTTGTTGTTTCTGTCACTTTCTAATGTCTTTATCGACCCAGTCTTGCGTGCTCATCTGTGATAACCGAGACAGGGCTCTTGCAAAGGCGAATCTCTCCTCATCCAACTGGAACATTTGAGCATTCTGTGCAATTTTGGCACTAAAGCCGTGGGTTTTAACCAGGTCGTCCTCTTCCACGTTGACGATGTCCTTCTCCCTCTGGAGGTCTTTCAATTGGAAGTCATTGGCCATCTCCTCTGGCTCGACGAATAGGTCTTCGAAAGGTGCGGCGCTCGTGACACACAGCCTTCCATGGTTGTCGTATACAGCGTCCAAAAAGGTGATGAATCTTCTAATCAGATCACGTCTCTCTATAGATAAGTACGGGATGTCAGTGACAACAAAGGCATTGAAGCTCTGTGCCAATGCAAGATAGTCCCCAGCTGCCAATGGCGAGCCACACAGCTCATGGAATGTGAACTGTGCGACATTTGGAGGAGAGCACTTTGGAACTCTCAGTTTACGACCCCAAATGGTGAGTTCGATATCAGATTCTGCCTGGTGCCCCTGTGAGAAGAAGTTGTACCAGGATTCAATGTGTTCTTGCTCCTGCTTCTTGGACTCAGGCGATGTGAACAGCTGTCCTTGTGGTGGACTCCAGTATACAGAGGATATTGGTTTAGGGACTTTTCTGTAATCCGTTGGCGAATCCAAGAAGATCACCTCCGTGCGACGCTCAATGAGCTTGATACACGGGATGAAGGATTGTCTCTGGATTCCATTGATGTATAGCTCTTCCGGGGCTCTGTTCGAGGTAGCAAACAGTACAACACCGTGGTCCGGAGCCAATATCGTTTCCACCACTCTACGAAGAAGCATCGCATCAGCAACATCGGTCACCTGGAATTCATCAAAGCATAGCACATTGGCACTCTGGGCAATTTCCCACGATAGCTGGGGAATCGTGTCCATATCTGGCGAGCCGTGTTGGAGAATCAGTTCATGACGACGTTTGTGCAGGCCTTGCATGAACTGATGGAAGTGCAATCTCTTCTTAGTCAGGTGTGGAGGTATAGTCGAGTAGAACAGATCCATCAGCATGGTCTTACCACACCCAACATCGCCGTACAGATAGATGCCCTTGGGAACCTCATCATAGTCCTCGGGAGCCCAGTGCTTGTCACTGGCACCATTCCCACCACCGAAAAGCCTCGAGAAGAACCCTCCGCCTTGTGGCTTCAGATCTGGCACCCGTGGTGGCTCATAATTGCTCAGCCCAGCGTGTAAGTCCCCCAAGGAGCCAATGATGTTTCTCTGGTATGGGTCGTCCCTCAGCTTCCGCAGAGAAACAAGCCTATTGTACTCCTCCAGCGGCGATAGAACCCTTTGGCGCAGCGGCCTCAACGTATGGAACAGCCTCTTGAACATTGCCAGCTTCCTCCTCCGCAATTGAAACAACCTCAGCACAGCTCCTGTTCACTGGCCGCCGCCTTTTATAGTAAAGCCAGCCCAGAATCGGACATCGTCATCTCCCCTGCCCAAATTTTGTGGGTGGCCTCTGGTGGAGCTTGCGGGAAAATCTCGGAGGGCCCTTCCACGGAAAACGCTTTCTGTTCACTGGGGAGAGGGGCCAGCATCAGCAGCAGCATCAACAACATCAGCAGCGAACCAGTTGGGCCCGATGAGCGAACAAATGGTGGACATCACCGATGTGCTGCGTCGCAAGGCCCGTGAAGTTGCCAACGACGCTGTTGTGAAGAGCCCACAGTTCTCGCTGTTCCAAGGAACACAGGCGTTGGAGATCAACAACAAGAGGTTGGACTCTGGGATCATTGAGCTGAGTGTGGAGGAGGAGGAGTTCGACGTGTTGTGTAAGAGGTCGCTGCAAGAGGTGCTGGCCACGAGCGATGCCATCTTCAGGAATGTGTTTATATGGCTCCAGAACTCGAGTCTGTCAGTGACTGTCTTCAGCTGCCGTTATGTTGAAGAACTGTTGGTGATCTACAACAAGGATGCGAACAAGGGCATCTCGAGCTGTCGGTTTGGCGCTGTTGAGAACGTGTCCATGGACCCTGAGCTTTTGCTGGTCCACAAGGTGTTGAGATCTGTTGTGCTGGGTGCATTGCACCTCGTTAGGCTGTGTTTGACTCTGGGACAGAGTGGTGTTGTGTATGAGGAAGAGGACATAAACACCCAGACGATGAACCTCAACGTCATAACCATGGTTGAATCCAACGATATACTGAAGGAGTTGAACGACTCAGTGGACTTTCTAAAGAGTAAATACGCTGACTCAAAGGATTCTGAAATACTCCAATTGATTCTTAAAACGCTGGTCCAGCTCATCAACTTGCCTCAATTCATCGCGTTGAAAGTTCCCAAACTGACAGATTGCTCAACTCCACCACAGTCACCCGCAATGGTGAGCTCGTTGGCAGCATTGGTCGATTCTCTGGTCACGCATGTGGATTATCTCAACTCTTTACCTCAAATCCCCGGATGCTTCTCCATGGGGATCCAAAAGAGACTGGATAACAGACTGCCTTCCAGAGATTTGATCCCATTAAAATCAGAAGATTACTCGTCTCTGAAAGTGCTCGTGGATGATTTACAAAGAATATGGGCAATCTCGAACAGGTTGACCTCACAAGACGTTGTTAATCATGCCCTTAATTTCGCCAACACCCATCATCATGTCATATCAAGAGCTATATATGCCTTGTTTTTGGTCAGAGATGATGCAACCGTGTTTGGAGTGGAGAAAGTGTCTGACTTCCTCAATGAAGAGATGTTACGATTCAGCTGCTGGGACTCTGAATACATCAATACGTCAAATGAAATCGTCAAGCAGAAAGTGGCAGAACTGACACATCAGATAAGTTCAGTTGCATTGGAATGGCTCAGCGTAATGAATCAAAACCCGTGTCGTCAGAGACAACACTTTTCGAGACTTATCACGGTGTTTGATACCTTAGAATACAACTCTGAGAACTTTGAACGCAACTTGAAGGAAGTGTTTCAAGTGAATGAAGAATTTGAGTATAACGGTGAATTGGTTCTTGCATTACCGATAACGTCTTGGGTGTGCTATGTCAAAATGGATATAATGCTACACGTTGTACTACGTGGATTTGAACTGGAGCTGTATCAAACTTGGGAGTTCCACCAAATGTACTGGTACGTTAACTACCTCGTGGATAACATCCTTTTGATCCTTGATAGGGTTATCGAGTATAACCGTTCAAAGATCTATAAGATCCAACAGATGAAGAACCAACTCAAGAAGAAGAAAGGTGATCAAAAGCTAAGGTACAAGGAGAAGATGATGAAGAGACAAGCCCAGATCCCTTCGTTACAACTGTTCGTCGACACTTTGAACAAAAAAATTGTTCAGTACAAAATCATCCAGGGACTGGCAGTATTGCAATCCATCCAATTGCAGAAATACATCAAATCTGGTATCTTGAAAACTCCAGATTTCCCATTTGTTCAAAATGAAGAGATTCTGTATAAGCTACGTATGAAACCGTTCGCCTCTGTTGGAGTTCCAAGTTTACCACCTTACTCACACTATCAATTCCATTTGAAAAATTCTCTGAAGCAACCACACACGCCACAGGATATCAACCACGTAAAGAGCTCCATCCTTTCCAATATCAAGATCATAACAGATGGAATCCAATCAAAGGATGTCACTGTGAGTATGCACATCTGTTCTCAAGATTGGTTACACTGGTTTAGACAGCTACAGAGATCGTGTATTGGTATTGGTTTGCAATTACAGAAACCAATCACAGCAACACAGAGAGTTGTCATAGATAGCAAGGGATTCCATCGTTATTTCCCGGTGGTGAACAGTGAATAAATGCCCAAATCCGGAGTTTCAATAATATGTCTAAAGGCTACATAGATGAGTAGGGCTATAGTTGGGCGCATAATCACGTGTTGTTTCTTAGGGCTCCAAATGTCTCCTTCGCGAAATCGCTAAAAGTTGGAAAAAGAAAAAAAACAGCATAATTTAGGCAAAAACGCAGTCCCACGTTTGGGGGAGTTTCGCTCGCGAGCAGGTACGGTGAAAAAATTCCAACTCACATCAACGAGTAACTTCATCAACAAGCAAGAAGAACCACCAATCTAGATCAAAATAATACAAAGATGCCTCCAAAATTCGATCCAAATGAGGTTAAGTTCATCTACTTGAGAGCTGTCGGTGGTGAAGTCGGTGCTTCCGCTGCCCTTGCTCCAAAGATTGGTCCATTGGGTCTTTCTCCAAAGAAGGTTGGTGAAGATATTGCTAAGGCTACCACCAAGTTCAAAGGTATCAAGGTTACCGTTCAACTTAGAATCCAAAACAGACAAGCTGTTGCTTCTGTTGTCCCATCTGCTTCCTCTTTGGTTATCACTGCTTTGAAGGAGGCTCCAAGAGACAGAAAGAAAGAGAAGAACGTTAAGCACAACGGTAACTTGCAACTCGAGGAGATCATTGAGATTGCCAGACAAATGAGAGAGAAGTCCTTCGGTAAGAACTTGGCTTCTGTCACCAAGGAGATCTTGGGTACTGCTCAATCCGTTGGTTGTAGAGTCAACTTCAAGAACCCACACGACATCATCGAGGCCATTAACGCTGGTGAGATCGATATCCCAGAGAACTAAGTAGGTCAGGTTTGAAAACTAATGTTGTATATTTGAGATTAAATGGGTTTTTTCATGCTTATTTTGAAGAGTTCTTTTTTGAGCACCGCAACTTTGGAGAACGAGGTTTCTACTGACATTACCACTATATAGGGGAAGAAGAATTGAAGCACAGAATTGAGACAACTTGATCATCCTTAAACATCTTTGACAGTTTGCCAACACTCTGGTGCTTAGTTCAGTCTTGGAGCTTGTCTCCTGAAGACTGAGATCTATACTAAGTTCCTATTTTGGTGCAAACGAGAACTACTTTCTGCTAATTACTCACCAAGGTAATCTTTTCAATAACTGATTCTTCGGTTTCGGTTCTCTTGTGATTACATTGGTCCATTTCAATAGCAGACATCTTGTTCAAATCTGTCTTGATTCTCAATTCAATTCTCTCCTCTATATAATGGATGTGTCTACAGGAACACTCCTCAATGAAGTTGCACCCAGGTGTCTTCAAAATCCCTCTATATGTAGCTCTGTGTAGCCATCTGTCGCCATTATGTCATTGACATTGATACTAAAATTGGTATTGCCATGATACAAGCTAAAAGCTTCATATCATTGATCACGTGTTACACCACTGAACTTCACGTGATCTGGAGCACACTGTATAAATATGGGGGATATTAGCAATCGGCTTCACTCCCACACTTCGCCACAGTAATTGCTCTTCCTGAAGCGTAATATTACTATACCAGCTGTGCTAATGGTGTCGTTTAGTACTTTACTCTCTTCCCTCGTTGTTCTTGAATCCACTGCTAGTGCCTTCTCCGTTTGGGATCCCTTGCAACGTGTTCTGGGACTCAATGATGAACGGTTAATCGTCACGTCGAGTGACGAAACACCAATCGTTGTGTCTGAATGGGAGAAACTGGGCTTGAAACGTCGGGGAGTTCACTTCTTCGATGTCACTGAGCATCGTTCTTGGTTCTTTTCCGAGGATAAACCGGTGGTTGTTCCTAAATACAACTATCCAACAACAGTTGAACACAACCAGACGGTTAACCAGTTGATTACTCATATAGATAAGGCGAATTTGCACGATAATTTGGCCCACTTGTCGAGTTTCTTCTCCCGTTACTACAAATCAGACACTGGTAAGGAAAGTGCAGAGTGGCTGTTCCGCAAATTGGAGTCCATTGTTGATAATTCAACACATCCAATCAAGGTGGAACGCTTCAAGCATTCATGGCAGCAGTTTTCAATAATTGTAACTATTGAAGGCTCTAAATACCCTGATGACATCGTAGTCGTGGGCTGTCATCAAGACTCTACAAACTTGCTTTTCCCGACCCTTATGAAGGCACCAGGTGCCGATGACGATGGCTCAGGAGTCACCACCAATTTAGAGGCGTTGAGAATCCTTGTTAACAGTGGGTTTCAGCCTGAAACCACAGTGCAATTCCACTTCTACTCTGCTGAAGAAGGTGGTTTATTAGGCTCCTTGGACGTTTTCACTGACTACAAGCAAAAGGGACGAAACGTTGTTGCAATGTTACAACAGGATATGACCGGTTATGTCCAGAAGACATTAGACAACGGTGTTGAAGAACACGTTGGTGTCATTGATGACTACGTCAACCCTGAATTGACAGACTTTGTCAAATTGATGATTGACTCGTATCTGACTATCCCATGGAGGGAAACGAAATGTGGTTATGCATGTAGTGACCATGCCAGTGCCCTGAAGAATGGATATCCTTCGAGCTTTATCATTGAGAGTGATTTCCAGTATACAAACCCTTACATCCACTCTACAAGTGATACCTTGGATCGTCTAAGCTTCGATCACATTGCACAGTTCACGAGACTCGTGCTAGGATACACCGTTGAGTTGGGATTCCACAAGTTTAAGCGTGTTGACGTTTGAAACAAATTTGCTCCCACGCCTGGTACTTACCCTTATAATCAAACGCACTCACTACAGCAATAGAGCAATTGAATAGAGTAAACAATGCGTGTAAGACAACGTAAAGTCATAGAAAACGATGTCCTTCACTCATGGCTTGTCGACCAGTTGATTCAAAGCTATGGCCCCGGGCTTGACGTTCGAAACTTCGGATGTGATGACGTGCACGCGGTGAAGCTGTTGAAGGTGAGTACTAGTGCAGAGGCCTTGAACATTATTGTACTAACAGCAACAGTTTCTCAAATTGCAACCCGATGGTACTTTACTCGTATCAATAGCAGATTCTGTAAACTCTGCGGTTGCCATCTTAACCAGCCGATGTATATCACAGTTTGAGCGTGAACAGCGGTGTAGGATAACAGAGTACACAACCAACACCGTTGTCCTCATATCGGAGATCACGCTCAAATGGCTACCACTGAGGAAATTCCAGCCACTGTTTGGGCACTTTGTTCCATTCAAGTGCCACAGCTACGGTATATTGGTCATTGATCGCTTGGAGGTGCTGGATTCGCATCAACAACCTGTTGGCACCACTTTGGAATCTGCTTATCAGAACGAACGCTACAACGCAGCTGTTAAGCCATTTCAATTTGAAGATGTATTAATTGACTAGACATTAGACAGTTTTTCAATCATAACGTTAAACAAGTCAAAGTTTCTCACCATGTGTTCATCGTTACAGTCAAGTTGTAAGGATTTCACACAGTCCTGTGCCTTCCCCTTGACACTAGCCAGAGAGTCCAGGGTGTATTGGAAGCTGTTTGTCCTTTCAAGGAAGTGCAATGCGAATTTCTTTATCTCAACGTCTTGAGTCTTTTGTTTGAGTATCCCCATTAGTGTGCGATCATGAGGCGACGTTCTGAGGGAATGGATCATTGGAAATGAGAACTTCCCCTCAGATATATCTTCACAGAATCCCTTGTTTTCCTGGAGAGTCTCATTCTTAAGATTCAGGTAGTCGTCTTTGATTTGGTATATGATTCCGAGGATGTTTGCCAAAGGCACTAGTGAAGGGATATCGCTATTGCTAAACCTCTCCATGAGCCTGACCGCCAATCGGAATAACCCACCAGTCTCTAGCGTGAAGCGTTAGTGCCCGTGTGTATAGAATTAACTTGCTGTGACTCACTATTCATAACCATGTTGATGTACTCTTCTTCACTCGGAACAACTAGGTTCTCCCTCCAGTAGAGATCCATACTCTGGCCCCTGTGTAAGTTTAACAGTTCTTCGTTGAACGCCGTCACACAATGTGGATCATCCAGAGCCAACACATCCTGAAGAGCTAGGAAGTAGACGTAATTCGAAGAATTGATCACATAAGGTGAGCCGTAGATCAAATGTGCCGTTGGTTTCCCACGTCTCAGCGTGGAGTCGTCTTCAATGTCATCGATCAACAGCGATGCTGTGTGGAGCATTTCGATGATCTTTGAAATCTGGTCAAGTTTGGCCTTCGGGATACACAGTACCGTGTTGAATAGCTCAATCAGCTGGGTACGTAGGTGTTTCCCCTTTGTTTGCGCCAGATAGTCGTATGGGCCCGTGATGAGCTGATACGGTGTCAGTAAGCAAGAGCGTATTGAATGACGCAATAGCTGGAAAAAAGCAGGCACACTCACGCTCTCCTGAGCATCTGTCCATGTCGGATGTGTGATTATATCTTCGATATTCGTTTCCATTGGGCGCCGTTAGTGGTTGAATAAAGAGTATCCAAGGACTCATACGACCGATGAATTGAAGTAAAATGCGGTAAACGAAAATAAACGCAACTGCTCAGGCTCGAACCCACGACGTCTAAGCAGTCGGCCGAAAAAGAACACCCCCAAAAAGGAAAGCATCACCAGGCTCACCTCCAAAAAAAAAGAAAAAAGTTTGCGTAAACCTGGTGACATAACACCTATCGCATCATCGGTTTTTCCGAAGATTCATAGATGTTTGCAAACAATTTTTGTGTCTTTTCCCACGGAACAGTGCGAAATTGCGAATTTTCGGGTCTTTTGGCACAAAAAAAGAAACATCTCAAATGTATGGGAAAACTCTAAAATGACTAAACCACAGAGATAGAATTTAACGTGTAAGGACCGTTTGGATCGCTGCTGATTTTTTTTTCTTTTCCCTGCTTTCTCTCCAATTAATACTCAGATCATCTGCTACTTTTTTCCTTTGCTCTTCTGTTCTTTCCAACCTCGCAGTCACAGATTTGTTCTCACACTGAGCTGTTGGTTGTTCACTACATTGGGAAACTTTACCTCTTGTTGACCATCAGACATCACCCTCCTGAATCCCTCTGCAAGACAAATATAGATAACACAACATTATGCCCGTTCATAAGGAGTGCGCAATAGATGAAGCTACACAGGTTGTGACGTCCTCTTCCAACGCGGGAAAGAAGGGGAACGTGGATGTTGCACAGCTACACAACAAGTTGTTGGCGATATCATCGTCATCGTCGTCCTTATCGTCAACGTCCTTACAGTCGCTATCCCTGGTGTCAACAAACGATGCGGGAGACTTCTCGCAAACACCCCAGCAGACGCTTACAAGGGTTCAAAGCACGAACAACCTAACTGATTTCTTCATCCATGACGAGATCAACCCTCACACCACTGATATTCTTAGACCTGGTGCGACGTTTGTTGGAACGCAGCAGAGTGGCCGCTCTACGTATGAAGTTAAGGTTGAGTTGAAATACGTTGATTTGGATCAGTCGTTCTTCTGTGGGTACATCAACATCAAAGGCTTGACAGAATCACGTCCTGAGTTGATTACCTATTTCGAATCTGAAATCATATCAAAAGACGTTTCCTTCTTCACCAGGGATAAGTCCTGGGGCGCAAACACCGATATTGACATCCAACATTGGTCAAAATTCCCTGCATGGCATACGACTCTACCAGTTAAGAAGATTCTCGATAAGAGCTATATCCATAAGGAACCTTTTAAAAATCAATATCTCTTCATGAGATGGAAGGAAAAGTTCCTCGTTCCAGATGCAAAGTCCGACGATCTCGAAGGTGCTTCGTTTGCAGGGTTCTATTACATCTGCTTCAACCAAATAACAGGTGACGTGAGTGGGTTGTACTACCATAAGTCCTCAGAAAGATTCCAACAGTTGGAACTATGCCATGTTCCAACCAATGGTGTTGCACCAACTTTCCAATTCTTGTGAACTGAACCAATGAAAAAACACAAGATATATATTCTAATGACCCCTTGTGATGATCTTCCTCATACCCTTTCCAATCTGTTTGTGTTTCGGTTTCATGTCCTTTAATGCTTTTCGTTTCCTTTCTTTAATCTTGATAACATGCATTGCACATTGATATATCAAAATTATACGCTTAGAATGTTATAAAGATGCGTACTTTCGTCAGTAATACAAATTGATCTTTGCTCTATATTCTCAGCCTTTGTTGATTGATAGTGCCCTATATTGATTGCTCACTGTGTAGATAGCAACTGCCATTTATAAGAACACAAGACTAGATCACTAAGTGAAGAGTATAGTAATAACTTTCTCACGTGATTAGTATTATCTTTTCATGTGATAAATGCTATAATTTCACGTGATGTGTATGCTTCCCCTACCGAGCTTTATGCGATGAGCTCCAGGTGCAAAACTTTTCTCCCCTTGCGATGAGCTTCTTCAATGGAAGGTACTAGATAGAAGTATACTGTGAAATCCTAAGAGATGGGTGAGAAGAAGAACCTGTTGTGGCGTTTGGACTTGTTAGAGCATCACTTCCTCAATACAAAGGTTCGTTTTGCTAGAACAAAGGCGCTGCTCAAGGCCAAGGGGAAGAAGAAGGCACATTTACTACCGGAATCTAAAGATGAAGCTATAAAGGAGATTGAAGGTTTGAAGTTGGATATCTTGGAGAGAAAGATCCACAGCTCCCTGGTGAAGTATAACAGAGCCATCAAGAAATCTATAAAGGCTATGCCAACGAAAACCAACAAAGATGAACTTGAGTTCCTCAAGTCGTTGGATATTGATCAGATCTCAACAATCAGAATCGTTAAATCGATACAGTCGATCTTTAAGCTGAATCCAAAGAGAATTGAATATGCTCCTGGTTTTGTACCGGATTGGATCATCGATATAGTTAAGGATAAGACAAACGTTAAGAATCCTTCTCATTTTTATAACTCTTTGACCCCGGAACAGAGAAACTGGTATTCAAAATTGATGAATAAGAAAGATGTTCAGGCAATTGCTGACATTATAGAAAATAGTTTCAAGATTGTTTTCGGTCCAACTGGAAAGCACAATAAGAAAGACATTGAAGATGTCGAAACCACTGACAGTGAAAGCGATGATGATGATGAAAGTAATGATAGTGTTGATTCCGGAAAGGTCAAGAATCTTTCAAAACTACAAGACGATGATCATGCTGATTCAAATGAAGATGATGATTTTGAAAAGTATGCAGAATTTGATAACTTGATTGCAGGTTCTGATGAAGACAACTCTGACGTTGAGCTTGATAACACTATAAACTACAATGAGGTTACAGATGAAGAGCCAAGTGATGTCGAAGAGGAAGAGGACGAAGAAGATGACTTCTTTGTAGAACATGTAAAGGAAAAGAAAGAGAAGAAGGAGAAGACAACCAAGAAGGAGAAGAAAGAAAAGATCAAGCTCCCTGAACTACAATATGGTTATATCTCGGGCTCTGATGATGAAGACATTGACGAGGATGAGGTTGTGAAGAATGCAACACAACCAAAGAAGAATAGACGAGGTCAGCGTGCTCGTCAAAAGATTTGGGAACAGAAATATGGTAGAGGTGCAAAACATATCCAAAAGGAGAAGGAAAAGGTCAGATTAGAAAGAGAACAGAAACAAAGAGAATACGAAGAAAGAGTAGCCAAAAGAGCTGCAAAGGCTGCTATAACTGGCTCTAACAGTACACCACTTGGCGAAAGAAAGAATGCCACCACAGGTTCTGAAGTTGAACCAAAGCAGGAGAAGGAACTACATCCATCTTGGATTGCTAAGAAAAAGCAAGAAGAAGCTTTGAAGAATGTAAAGTTCTCTGGTAAAAAGATTGTGTTCTAGAGTTATTTTATCGAATCAATAGGTATCACAATATTATTAAATTCTATAGCACAGCTAAAACAATTCTATGGTTAGAATTAAATCATTCTTGCGTAGAGAAGTTGTTTTTGAAAGTGGCCTCCCAATCCCAGTAGAAAGTAGAGTACTGTGGAACATCACTTGGAACTCCACAGGCTTCAACATAACTGGTGTTTCCCAGTCTGGAATCAATGACATCTTTGTAGTTATCAAGCTGACATGAATAGCCTGGACCGTCTTGACAACCAGGTAACGGGACAACGTTATCGTTGAGAAGAATTCTCACGTATGAATCAGTGGCATTTGTCAAGACATCTTCACATTCCAAGACTTCATGAACCAAATGGCCACCCATTGGTGCAATTTCGTTAGCCTTGTAAATAGCACCAAACTCAACCTCATCAACTGAGAGATCAGCTTCAGGATCCATGATTCCCAATGCAGAAACAAACGTTGCAACATCGCTATCATGGGAGAAGGAAAATGACAAATTGAAAGGGTATGATGTCTGATCCTTCATCAAGGTATAAGTGTTGTTAGCGAAAACATAACCTAAAGGAACAGAGATGTTATAACCTGGACCATTTTGATAATAGAATCCAAGTGTTTTTGAGTAGTCAAAGGAGATCCACTCATCCAATGTGAAGATACCACAGACTTCAGATTGACCTCTCACGTTAAGCTCAAATCCGCAGTAGCCCATCAAATTGTAGACATCATCACCTGTGATGTTGAAACCTGGAGACAACTTGTTGAGTCTGGCTGCTGCGGTCTTCAAGTAGTTGTCAGAGAATTCACCGACGATAGCGTCACTGTAAGAACTGTTGTAATTGACACAAGCATCGTGAGAGGTCAAAGTGTTTGCACCTTGTGTCTCATTCTCTGGGATGATTTGAAGAGAACACAGATCAGAATAGTTTGAAGCAAAGAAACCTTCACCAAAGGATCTTGCACTATTGACCACACGCTCTTGGCCAGAGGTGAACAATGGCTGAACGGTCTTACCATCCCATAAGTCCTCGTAACGCTCTCTGAACTCAACACCAAGGTTGTAACAATCAGCCAAACCAGCGTAGGCACCTTTGAAACTCTCAGTTTCCAACAAAGAAGAATCTGGGACGTAAAACTCCCAGTCTTTGACAAAAGACAGTGGACCATCGTAGCTCTCTACAGTGGCATTTTTCAGTTTCTCAAAGATCTGCTTGTTCCCCTTACCTGTACCCTCTGTTGGGTATCTCTCACCATGTCTCATGAACAAATGAGCCTGTTTCACCTTACACTGGAATGGTGCTTCTCTTGGGATACCATAACCTCTACTTTGAACATACGGACCAGTTGTACCGGTATATCTCAACAGGTTGAACTGCTCGACAGATTCTTGAGAGTATGGCTTGTTCAAAACTGCAGACACGGTGGTTGAAAGGGCAATTGTTGCAATGGCTGTTTCTAATTTCATGTTTCCTTATCCTACACTAGACTTGGACTCGACAATTGCTGAAAATTCTACAACGTGCCTTCTTTTATAGTTGGAGATGAGTGGAAGTTCCTGTTATTGACTACACCACGTTTCTCTTCTATAATCTGTGTGTATTTGCGGCGTTCAGGTGTTGTACATCTTGTGATCTACAGCTTGCCTCAATGCTGCAGCACTAGAAACGATTGGATAGCTCTGTCCTGATCAATAACTAATCAAAACTAAATAGTGCTTTGAGGAAGCACGTGTGAACGTTGTTGCATATTGCATACTGAATCCCGGTGAATTGAGGACTTGTGATCTCGAAACGGTTCGATTGTCTGCACATATGCAGAACAATGCCCGTTAAATCTTGGAAACGGTGATCCCAACAGAAATCTATGTTCAATTTCACCAAACCAGTAATAATTATTGGGGATAGTAGATCAGTTAGCAAGGTTTTCCGATCGGAAGAGGACCCCCTATTTGTGTGTTCAAGGCTGAGCTACTGATGGCTTTACATTATAATGCAGATACAAAGATCTGTTGGGGAGTAGCCCACGTTTTCAATCTCGGTATAACAGTTGTATGCACTCGTATTCTGAGCCACGGACGTTTGAGCTCATTTGTGATTTGCTTAACAAGCAAACACTACTGGTATTCAGTGTGTGAATCGTTAGAGAGCTTCAAGGAATTGTATCTAGTCGGTTGCGTATAGCTCGCTTTAGCACAGTGATACACCTTTTAAATAATCCAGACACCACATAATTGATGGATCGGGGTAAGCGTTTGGTACAACACACCTTTCTATAACTGAGAAATCACTCGAATACTTGTTTGCATTGGATCACATTGAGCCCAAGGATGATTTTATAATGTGGATTGAATATGAATTGTATTAAAGAGTTGTCCTGCTGGATTTGGTTTAAAATTATATTATTTGTAATAAAAATTGTGTGATAATATTTTAACTATAAATACTAAATAAAAGATAATACAGTTCCATTTTTTCCCAAAAGTTTTGGAAAGGCAAATACATTGTGATCATTACGCACCCAGGAATACACTTATCATCGCTATTGAAAGTGCTGATATTTATTCTTCTTCATTGAGCCCATTAATGCTTTTTTATAGCATAAGTTATGTCATTCAAAATTTGTGTGTTGTAGGTAAGCAATGATGAGGACATCACATAAAGAAGTGGCTGTTGATACTACCTTTAGCTCTGATATTATCTGCTATAGTCTGTATATCCCTCTAATTTGGCGAACTTGAAGGAATGGTTATTAGTCTAGAGAATTCCCTAATAAAGTGCAGTGATTGCACTGAAGTATACTCATGCCTTTGACAGTGTAAAACCACACCGACAAAGTATTAAATTGTCCATAAGACCCTCCCTTCAAGCACGAGGTTCGAATCAGTGAATCAGTTAGTCGGAATTTCTCTTCAAGGCCCCAGAGGCTTTCCTAGATGGGACACAATATATTATCACATTGTGTATAAGCACACCTATAAGACACTTTAGTTTAATAGCGTGGTTCTAAAATTTGACAAATCTAGGGGTCAACCCACTTCAAATAATATAAACGGTTACAATGATAGTCCCAATTAACTTCCTTCCTAATGTGATATATTTCGTGTGGGACGATATCTAGTGTACAAAATGTGTAGGAGGCCGACATTAGAGGCTGCTGCATCATTGAAGATTCTCTTCTGGATGCCGATAAACCACTCACAACTGGAAGTACGCTGTTTTCAGAACAATATCATAGAGCCTTAGCATCCATACAATATATACAAGTTTCACATGTGAAATAGCAATAGCGAAGACAAGTTTGATGGATAAGAAAACACTGGGAGAAACCGATGACTAGCTATCTTCATCATATCTGTTGTATAGGCACTTGTAAGGATTCGTGATGAAATGGTTCAATCACCAGCCACGATAGATTTTGAGGTTGGGGAGCAAATGACAAAATGCATAAATTCAGCAGCAGCCCAACGTTAAAACGACAGAAACGCACTTATTCAAAAACAATGAATATCAAGTCTGGTAGTCAGAAAGACAAGAGTTCGGAAAAGAACGTGCATCTATAAGATAGTTTTTCTAAGGCTGATACTGTCTATCATCGGTGTCCAATCCGGATGATTTGCAATCCCATGTAAGTTTTGAAATGAAGGGTGCGAAGCAACTATTCTGAGTATGCCTTTAATGCCCACCTCATTTTCATCCAATGAACTTGAGAATAACTTCCCTACTCTGGTGTAGCTGTCTTTTTCAAATATGGATTGAACGGACCATCGACAAATTCAGATATGTCAATCTATGTATCACGACACGTATGCCTACGTTCTGACATTACACATTGGGTTATAAATTCAGTAATATATTAGTCAAACTACGCGTTCTAGAAAGCCTTGAACCGAGAGCGTATAGATCCAGTCATTGAAAGTTAACAAAATTACCGAAGATAGAGGCTGAGCTTAGTTTGCATATGGTCATTAACATCTGCGACATGATGGCACGCAATGCAAAAATCGGAAGTCTCTATGCGCACAGTACAGAGGATTGCATATGTATATGTTATGTATCACAAATTTTTTTAGCACAAGAGATTTTCAACCTCCTTGCTTTTGAACTATCACATGTTGGATATCAGGATGATTGTTTGTTGGTGACCTCCAGCCGACATGAATATCACAATATCAGGAATTGATGATTCGCACGAAGTTTCCATCCTCGAAACGACTCGAGAATTTACACGTTCAAAACCAACTAGTACCTGAATTGTATTCTATTGCTGGAATAAAGCTTATAAGTTTTTAACGCATCAGTCGAGGGAAAATCGTACCACTGACAGATCGTATCATTGAAAGATTTTACTATATAAAGATGTTATCCAATGTTAGTGGTTTTTTCCTACTCCAATAAAGACTGTTTTGAACTTGATACACTTACACAGCGGGGCTTTGAGTAGTAACCTATCAGCAGAAGAACGTTCTAGAATGAAGTGCAGATTGAAGTTTACTATACGAAGTCATCGTTCTGTACATGAGTTACACTGTTATGTACAAAACCATGCGGGGCTTCCGTAACAAAGGAAGTGGAATAGTTTCGGTAATCCGTCTATATGCTGTGGTTGGGGATACCGAACTGGGTGATGACATATCTCCTTGACGTTTTGCAAACGGCCAGAACCAAGCTGTTTCAAAAGTATACACATATGGCTCAAGCTTAGGAGTCCTTCACAGATTATAACGTAGTTCTAAGCATCATAAGAATTGCACCATTGTTTACCACTAAATCCAATCCATGGACATTTTAGAGAAGAGAGGTGCAAGTTCTGATGAATATCCAACCTCTGTGTTCCATATGTAAGGCTTTTATGTTCCATTTCAGAAGCCTTTCAGAAATCAAGCTCTCAATATCAACATGGCTCAAATGATGCAATGATGTATGCGAGTCCGTAATTACCTCTTTCAAAAAATAGATCAATTTCCACATTGAAGTCAACAGATTTCATCCTAAACGGACTTTAACTTGATTCCTTTAGCTGTGTAATATGTAGTATTAGCCTCCTATACACGGCACGCGAATAACATAAAACCGTTAGCCAAACTTTAAAATGCATGTAACGTGTACATTGCTACATGCATGTCAGATATTGTATATAGCATGGATCATAGCTGAGCCTCAATAACACTGTGAAGATCACGTACGATGTAACACTTTTCTGCATGACAACTTAATATGAAGCATGTAATACTCAGAAACGAAATTACAGTGGTTCGTAAGTTCAACGGAATCCAAGCAGCTCAAACGATCAACTAAGTATGAACTCCAGTTACCAATGAGCCTCTCACATCTGTTTCATAGGTGTAAATATTAGGGAGAGTGAGGTCTTTTGGATCTATTATAAAAAGAGAGCATCAGATATACGCTCTGTAAGATGATTTGTCTGGGCGATGAATACTTCCATTAACAATACACGATATGCTAAATAAGCGGTTTAGCTCATATGCAGAACCTACACAACGTGGATATGCATGTGGTCTACATACATCTCAGACGTTACACCTGTGGAAGAAGTCGCATATTTTTAGTCCACGGAGTTCAACACCATAGTCAAAAAAAGCAAACACTAGGGTCTTATTTGAATAAGTTCTATAACAATACTGAACAATACGATTACACCTCTATATCTCATAGAGAGTTTTTACACACATCAATTCTGTTAAGTTTTTTGCTTTCTGAAATAATATAAGTTCAGAATTTTGTCTCTGTTTCTTCTTTTCTATTCTTCCAGACTATCATCTGATTAACAATCCCGGTCCTTCAAGTTTTTATCCAGGAATATTCTTTACATTGTCACCGATAATCATACAGTAATTCAGTTTATAAAATGACTGGTTCAACAAGAAGTGCTATCAAGACTACAACAAGATTATCAGCATCCCTTCAGCATTTGAAGTTCAACCAGGGAATCAACCAGGATCCTGATTTAGGTCGAAGTGCTTGCACAAAACTACCCTCATTTGCTATCATTGATGAGGTAATTAACTGTTTGAGACCACCTTTGATACGAACCGAGCTTACCCCACCAGAGCCATCTTGCTCAATGGGACTAGCTTGTACAGAGGAACCATCTTGCTCAAGCGGTAATAACCTTTCAGAGGAGCCAAAGACTCACGAACCATTGACCTTCTCAGGTCAAGCAACACCGATTGTTGAGGCCAATCGTGTCACTAATACAGCATTAGAAGTTTCTGACTATTCATGGAATAGACAATCACAATCACATCCTTGGCTTTTACATTATGATGACACAGTACCCAAGTCATCAACCGGTATACAACCTGTTCATTATTCAGGAAAAGGCAATGGTCTAGATGTCTACAAACATGAACCATATTCAAAGCTACAGTGTCACTCACAACCTGGGGATGTGAGTGCCTTTCGAAACTTCTCGGATTCACAACAATACATGGGTCAAATTGATCAAATGGATTACACGACTGATAGTTATTCATACATTAATGCTTACGAATCAAGACCACAAGCAAGCACCAGTGAACGCCAAATGCAGCCAATTGGGAAGAAACAACAGAAAATTCCTTGTGACATCTGCGGACGTATGATTAGCAGGGATATTTTAAGACACAGAAGAACCCATGATCGTACTTCCAGGTTCCAATGTGTGTTTCCCAAGGAGTGTTGCACTCACAAGACAGGGTTTTTTAATAGAAGATACGATTTTAAGAAGCATTTACTGCATATACATTTCATCCTAGATGATCCTAAAGTCAAGAAGTTGAAATCGCTGGAACAGAAACTTCGGAAAAGAGGCCATTGTCTCTGTGGTCAAGAAATGTCAGCGCAGGAGTCGTTAGACCATATTACTCAAGTAGACGAGAATCAAGAACCTGTATGTCCTGATCTTGCACAGAGGTGAAAGACATTGAAAAGAAAGAGAACTTCGATATGAAGCATAACGTTAGGATTTGGGGACAATGAGGTGGGTTCAATGTGAAGGGTACACAATGCAGCATTGAAGAGATATATTTTGAGAGCAGCCTATCCCTTTTGGTATACTTCACATTGTATTTTGATGGATAGCAGTGTGCTTTACTTCTATAAGACAAGGGGTGATGATTTTCACGGTTAGGCTAGGTGAAAACTAATCAACATCGAAACCACTGGTTATATAGCGTATGCTTGTGAATGTATACGCCAATGGGCCTCCCCAAAGGTTTATTGTAATTTTGAATAAATTGCTTATCATATCTTTTGTTAACTAAGTTTCAGAATGAAGATAAATGACATCGTAAAAGTTTTGAGCTGGAGAACAATCCAGGTGCTGTAAATTATGACATGAATGGTTGTAGTCCATCGTTGATATTCTTTATAGATTGCTCAAGAAGTTACAATAGAACTCACAGATGGGAGTTCTAGAAGCTCAAGAACAAATACCTGAGAACGCTTCACGAAAACAGTGCATCACTATAGCCTGCGTTATTGATATTAATTACCTAGACATGACGGCAGCATCAGCACTAATGGGCTTACCAAGAAATAATTCATGTTAACGTCTTTTGTTTAGTTTTTCTACCTGAAACATCAGTTTCCCCCATGTTCTACTCAACTTTCCCTTGATGCTGGAATACTTTCCTACGCCAAACAGATCTATAACCCACATGGTATCAAACGAGTGTGCCTCTAATTGTGTGGTTTCGTTTCTAATGGGGGCAGACGGTGCCAACTTGGGCTCAGTGCTTAGAAGAGTTGAGGTCAGTTTATTTAACCGGCATTTCTAGAACCCACACTTTTCTTACAAACAGTTCAATTGGACTATTCTAACTTGATAAACCACTGAGGAGGCCTTATTTAAACCCTTTGTAAGTAATTAGTTGGTGCTATTAGTAAGTATATGAAAGACGGATCCCCATACAAATCTACATCTAGCCCTCGGAATACCCACATTAGTCAAATCCGACATAACATCATCACGTGACACACCATTGCACCGCTAAAATTTCCTCCGAGACCTTCAATGAAGACATAATTCCAACCAATTGACGCTGTTACAGAACCTCTGAGAAGCCCAGATGGATGAAAAAGGTCTTCGTATCTCTGCTAAGCAGAAGAAAAGAAAACTAGAAGGTCGTGAAAGCAAGGAAAGGCTACAATGTGAATTCATCATAAAGAAGAAGAATAGAAGATGCCCATTGACCAGGAAGTCAGATACGCTGTACTGTGCAGAGCACCTGAAACAAAGAGGTGATAGTGATCTGAGAGTGCCATGCCCTATAGATCCAAGACATAGTGTCTGGACCTCTGAATTGAAAAGCCATTTGAAGAAATGTACCAAGCTGAAAGAACAGGCACTGGAAGATCCTTGGTTCAAGAAGGATTACAACTGTTGTGAAGCCTCAGATGGAAAAGTGGAAGAATTTAAAGAGAACTACAGATATTGGATCGAATTGGTAAACCGAGTGGTTGATGCCTACGAGCCTCTGAAGTTGGAGCAAGATGAACATGAGGGCGTGGAAGAAAGAATGAACGAGAAGCAGAACCAGAAGCATGCTATTCAGCAGTCAAGTCTTATTTCACAATTGGATAAGAATAAACTCTTATCCAAAGATATAGACTATATAGAATTCGGATGTGGTCGTGCGGAGCTGTCCAGGTATCTGTTACAAAGCGTGATTCATAAGGATGGTCAACCTACTGGGTTCATACTGATAGATAGATCACCAACCAGGATGAAGCTCGATTCTAAAATGGCCAAGGACTGCGAAGACCGTTCATTAGCTGCACCAAATATCTTTAGAGCTAAGATAGACATCAAGGATCTATACATTGACCAGATCATCTCAACCGAATTCCCGGATTCCAAAGGATTTGTTGCAGTGTCGAAGCACCTATGTGGAGCTGCGACTGATTTGACCATTCAATGTATACTAAATAACAACCAGTTGAGAGACAAGTTCCAAGGGATGATCATTGCAATGTGTTGCAGACACTGCTGTAATTATTCACAGCTTCATCCCTTGTCCAAGGGGTATCTTCTTTCAAGGGGAATTGACCAAGTTGGATTTAAACATCTGATGAAGTTTGCCAGCTGGGCAGTCAACGGTCGCAGACCTGAAATGGCATCTAATGACGGTGCAGATCATCCAAGTGGGTTAACCATTGGAGAGCGAGAACAATTGGGGCTAAGAGCAAGAAGAATCATCGACGAATCTAGAAGATACGTTCTACAATCTTCAGGGTTTACAGTGAAATTGTGCCATTACGTTACCTCTGATGTATCATTAGAAAACACGTGTATGGTTGTAACCAAGCTATAAAAGATTTAAACATACTCCATTCACTTAGATCTTGTACTCAGTGACACCGTGCTTCCAGATAGCGACGAATGGGGTAGTACCATCCTCACGGTAGTTCAACAAAACCAACATTCCATCTGGGTCCATGGACTCACCGGTGTAGAACTCCCAGTCGTTGAAGGAACCAATAACCTTCTTGACGTACTTTTGAGCACCCTTCTCAAAGACCTCAACTTGGTCTGGGTTGGACTCTTGCAACTTAGCCTTGATGGTCTTCATGTAACCCTTGATGTAAGTCAAAAAGGACTTCTTGTCAAAGGCTGTTTGTTGCAAACGGAAGGAGTAGACAACGTTGTTGACGGTCTCCTTGGTGGAGTCCAATTCCTCGTCACCACCTTCAGCAGATGGGTTGGCACCGATATCAACGTCACCGTCACCAACGGTAACCATTTGACAGTCGGCCTCGTAGATGACATCGTCAACCAACTTGATGTCGTAGGCATCAGACAAAAGCTCGTCGTCAGAGATGATATCCTAGCACACAACGTTAGCTTCAACCAATTGGGGGGAAAGCATCGAACAATAGCCAAAACTCACCTTGTAAATCAGCATTTTTCGTTATTCAAGTACGTGGAAAGTTGTCCTTGTGTGGTTGGTTGAAAGTGTCGAAGAAGCAGAATAAAAAAAAAATTTTTAAACTTTGTTCACACGTTGTGATTATGTAAGCAGATGGCCACCGACGATTATATAAGCATTACATAATCAAACTGAGTTGAAACATCCAAAATAGGCAATTACCCGATTAGGAAATCAAGATGAGCTATTAGTACCAATTATATACACAATCAACGGTGTATGCCATGTAATCCCGGTGATATACACAGAAGTGCACTTGCTGTGAAGATCTCAACATATGTATCCATTATCCACTATCAGATTCTGCCCTGTGATCGCCTGGTTCTCACACAAGAACAGTACGCTTTGAACAACATCATCAATACACACACCTCCTCTGTTCAGCACAGTGTCAAAGTGCAGGCCCTTGCCCATCTGTGTACTGGTGACCAGACCAGGAGACACACTGTTGAACCTCACGTTTTTGGAGCCCAATTCATGGCTCATGGCCCTGGTGAAGCCCTGTAGTCCACTCTTCGTAGCACTATACACAGAGGTGCCCCGTAATCCCTTATTCCCCAGCACAGAGCTCAGAAACACCACCGACGAGGGGTTGTTCTTGATCAATTGACGTACCAGGCACTGTGTCAGTACGATTGGAGCCGTTAGGTTCGTCGTGATGATGTCATTGACGGTCTCCAACGGTGTAGATGTCAGAAGTGATTGCTGTGATATACCGGCACAATGGACCAACACATTGACGTCTTTCAAATACGGGTGCTTGGAGATGGCCTTCATCTCTTGAAGTTGTCTTATGTCGAAAGGAATATAGTTATGTCCCACTCCCTTGAGCTCGTTCTCAACATTGTGCTGAAGCAGAGCTTCATCCCTCGCCATCAGCACAACCTTCGAGCCCTTGGAACTGAGTGCTTTGGCTACTTGCAGCCCAATGCCCCTAGAGGCACCAGTAACAAGTGCAGTCTTGCCAATAAGCGACATAGTGGTGGTCTCCCCGTAGCCCAAGGACGGTGAAGTTGTTGAAGTTGTTGGACAAACCATTTCACTTTCCCACTCCCTCATTCCTCGTCCATATACCGACGCCGGGACCAAGACAGAGACATATGTCGTGGTTATTCTTCAAAACAGATCCAGAGGATAAGCTCCTGTCCAAGCTCTCACCACAGACAAGAGACTACTACAAGTTGCAGAAGAGAGAGCATGAGTCGTATCATGATAAAGTGACAAACACCGGGTTTAAAGCATCAAAGGAACAACTCCACCAGTCTTCGCAGGTGAACTGCGCCGAGTATCAAGAGCAATTCATGAGCTGCTTGACCCACGGCCCGTTGAAGGAGAGGATGCTGGGATGCCACGAGAAACAACAGCAATGGGACTCGTGTATGAGCAATCAGCTGAAGCTGTTCCACCAATTGGGGCTGCAGTATGTTAGGGACAAGGAGAAATATCACCAGGGAGTCATGATGGCATACTCGCTCGATGGCAAGTACGAGGATGACGAGGCTGTCTTGAAGAAGAGAGACGAGCTTTGGGAGGTGTAGCTGAAACCTCTGTCTATTTATTTATCTATATATATACGTCGTTTTCAAAGAGCATCGTCATTACAGTGCGTGTAGAGAAGAGTGATGGTATTAAATATAGCCAAAACATAAAAAAAAGGTGACAATGTATCTAAATGTTCCCCAAGAATGATCCACTGAACCAAACAGAAACATCTTCAACACATAACCATTGAAAAAAAAAGAAAATGAATGGAGTCTCTTTCGAAGCTCCGATCTTTATTTTATTTTTCACTCAAGTCATTCATACTCTTAGCTCTTCCATTGCGGAGTCTATCACCAGCTCGTAGCTGATGTATAGCAGTGTATAGCCTTTCAAGTCGTACAGCACTTTGTCGAGCTTCTTGTATCTTGGTAGCTGGTCCAGGGCAAACAGCTTGTTCAGGCTTTCTCCGTCACCATTGGCGAACAGAGTCATCTGGAAATGACGGGGTTGGAACACCTGGAGCACTTTCAACAGGATATCGACGTTGGTCAAGTTGTAGAGGGCCGGGTTGACGTTTGATTCAAACGAAGCGTAGGACCAGTCTCTCTCCGGAGTCACATGAAGAGTGTAGTAGGAGTCCTCATTCAAGATCGAGTTCGAGGAATAACCACATGGTGTGAAGCTGAAGGCATCATGGATCTGCTTGACACCATACAAACTGTTCAGGCCAGTGTTGTTTGAAGTGGAAGAGCCCATGAAATGTCCCAGGTCGTGTTTGGGATCAATCTCGAACCCTGGTTTACGACTAGTGACGAACTGCTCAGCCTTCGAGTGATCAATCCCGGTCATCAACACCTCAAACGTCTCATCGTCGTCGCTTCCTTGATCCTCACCATTAGTAGCAACGTATAGGTGCCAATGAGAGTTATCGATTCTGCCAATGACGTAATGGCTCGAGCCCTTGAAGTACTGGTTCAAATAGTCAACCTCGTCTTGCCAATTCTTGTGGATCGATCTTTGTCTCTCCGGGAACATGAATGCCCTTCTCGAGTAGAATACTCTCAGAGGCTGCTTGTTAACGAAGTCCCATCTGAGTTCTTTCAAGAGCAATTGGAACAGTGCATCGAGACAGAACAGCGTGGTGGTTGTACCACACGTCTTCAAGATCAGCTTGTGGTCGTAGACAAACAGCGAAGATTCAGACAACAAGAATGCGTCCAAGTGGTCAGATGATTTGATGGAGAGGATCTTGCAATTGACCAAATCCAAGATGGCCGACCAATCGTCGTGTGATATCGATCTCAACGACTTGTTTGCGCCCGGGATGGAGCCGGCATCTGGATAGAACCAAATCTCCAATAGCTTCTCTGGTCCTTCGAACGCCTCCGTGGAGTCCAAGTTAACGGACAGCTCGTGGTCAACGTACGAATTTGCGCCTTCGTAAGTGACTGGAGGTGGCATCTGTGACTTATTCCTCTACAATTGAATGATTTATGCTAGAAAAAGTTGTCTCGAATTGTTTTCTCCAGCTTTCTCGAGGACCCCGAAAAGTGAAAAATTTTCGGCGTCGATGAGCAACGGTTTTCCAACCTTTTTTTCGCTTATCGCTGTGCAAATTGTTATTGTTGTTGGGCCTTGCCGTTGTCGTGTAGGGTAGTCATGGGACCAGACGTATGTTTAGTCACGGGTGGATGGTCATGAAGGAGGGGTCATGTGTACGTGGTCATAAAGCAGTGATCATAAAGCTGTGATCATATGAACGCAGTCATAAAGCAGTAGTCAAAAGGAGTGATCCTACACGAATAATCACAAAAGAGTTGTCGTGGAAAATCAACCATGAAAAATCACCGCTGGAGGGCATCGCTCACTACAGAAAGTGCTATTGTTCCCTTACACAGCTGAAATACTGATAGTACACTAAAAGAATGTCCCTTTCACTTGAAACTGCCAATGGTACTAAATTATTAGTCAATTACAACTAACCATCACAGCGATTAAAGAAGGATATAACTCTAGGGACCTCCACTTGGATTTCATGATTAAAGATAACCTTGAAATTAATTTTACATCTGAATGGTTAAAAAAGCCAACTCAGCAGTACCATACAGAAACTCATAACAAGGATTAAAGAATAAAGAATTGCAGAACGCAATCCCACCTTTCATCGCTCGAAACTTCTGGAAGTCCCATGAATTATAGAAAAGTTTGAAAGAGGAAGAAGAAGATGAGAATTAAAAATTTTCCTTTCGCTACTTCTCGTTCAGTTTTTTTTTTTTCTTCACTGCGGTAGTTAACCACAGTACTTTTTTGTTTACTTTATGTTTCACTTCAGCTTCATCTGATAGTCCGAGAATTAACCAAAGTAGCCATGAATACGATATATATCGGTAATCTTCACCAGAGCGTAACACCTTCTCTGATCCAAGAGCTGTTCACACAAGTGGCTCCTGTTAAATCGGTGCATTTGCCAAAGGATCGTGTGCTACAACAACACATGGGGTATGGATTCGTTGAGCTGAACAGCGCAAAGGATGTGGATTACTGTTTGAAAGTGTTACCTGGCGTGAAATTGTTCGACCAGACCATGAAGCTGAACAAGGTTAACCACGAAGAACACTCACTGTTTGTTAGAAACCTGGACTCCCTTGTGGACAGATCAGCATTACAGCAGGTGTTTGCCAAATTTGGCGAGCTTGTTGATATCAAGATGGGGAAGGGTAATGCTACGGTTATATTTAGAGATTCTACGTCGATGCAGAAAGCGCTGGAGGTTAATGGAACCATGATTATGAATTGTAAAGTCATTGTGGAAAGGAAGAGATAGATGGCTTTTTATTTATTGCAGACGGTATTGCACATGTTGTCCCACCACGGGATGAAGTCATCATCGAGCTGAGCTTTGAGGAATCTTGACTGGGAATCACCCTCAACACACTGCACATACCGTGGAAGCGGTAGTCTTGAACCAATATCGTATTTCCGAGTCGATTCGATCATCTTGGTGATACCTTCGTGGTCCTGAGAGGTTTCATTCCATTGAGAAACTTGAGACCCCCAATGTACAATCACATGGAAATAGGTATCCATCAGGAGAATGACGTTGCTCTTTATAGAGCTTGCTGTGAGGGGAACTTCTCGTTCCTTGTCCGTATCAAATTCTAACAATAAAGGATAAAGGATCTTCATGCAATCGTGCAGATCAACATGTGAAAACGTTAATGCGTAATAACACCATTCGTCTGGTGTCTTGTTCACGATTTGGACGATAGGAGTACATGGAAGATGTTGCCAAATATGTGGCAACAGTCTGAAGTTTTGAGGTAATTGGAAGGTGTCAGGCTCTTGTGGTATAAACGTTCCAAATTTCTGAAACAACTGAACAAGACGTTGATTGTAGTCAAAGTCTTTCATCTGCAGCTCTTGCCAGCAGTAAAGCCTCATTAGAAGTACAATCCATGCCTCTTGGTTGAAGCCATTCTCAAGCTTTACGCCTTCATTGTTTAGAGTCGGCTTCTTTAGAGTTGTCACTCTCAACTTGCCTTTAACCCAAGTACGGATTTGAACGTAGACGTACGAACCAATCTTGGACCTTTCAGATGCATAAGCAACTGTATCCATGTGGAAAAGTATCCCCATTGAAGTGTTTGACAATTGGACAAACTTGATCGAATTACTGCCAGATTTACCCAAGGGCTCATCGTTCAAGTTACCACTCTTACGGGCTTTATTGATAGCCCCAGGGCCTAAGAATCCCCTGATGGTTATCTCCTTCGACGTTAAAACTTCCATCTGAGCAATTGACCCACTTTCAATAGTCTGCGAAAGGCTCTGCTTGAACAGATTGGTATTGAACGAGTCCACTAGCGTAACTGAATTCATGCACGATTGCATTTCGAACAGCCCAGTCTGGTCCAATGAACTTATGAATGAACAGACGTACAAATCTTTCAGAGATTTATAGAATGTACGAGCTTTATCCATGAGCTTGGCTCGACCCTTCGTGATATCATTGAAGGTTCTAATAGTTTCCCTTTTACTCAAGGACACTACCTGACCAGGCCCAACGGTACATGGACCACTAACAAATAAAAGGGACAAGGACTCCTTTGAAACAGTGGATGCAATGGACAATGCCAGCCCTGTTGCCCTCAAAGGCCTCTTTGTCGATGAATCATTGACCACGGGACTCAATGATAACAGATACTCCTCCACTCTGGCCACATTTGAACAGAACACCGACGAAGACTTGTTCAGAGTAGACTTCTCATCTCTGAAAGTGAAAGTCGTCGAATGCTGAGGATCCCAGAGGTAACAGTGCTTGTCAAAAGTTATCACTGCAATTGCCAAGTCATCGTGTAGACGTATAGCCTGAACCAATTCTGTAATCAGAACTTCAAATTCATCCTGTGGAGTATTAAGATCGATAATTAGAGTCGCTGTCTCCTCGTGATCTTTGTAGCAGTAGGTATAATCATCAGACTGATTGACGGAGCCGACTCCTTCATTGACTCCACCACATAGTACACAATTCCACTGTGTTCCACTCTGTGTACAGTGCTTGTTATAGAACCCTTGACACTGGTTACAAGTCAGCACAGTATCGGTCAAGGTCCGTTGAAGCTCGTCTATTGGCTCGTTGACGTTGTAAAGGCATCCAATAGGACTCGTCAGCCTCAGCAGTTGGTTCCTCGTCACGGGGAAATGGTTCCAGTTAAACATTTAGTGCAGAGCTGAAGCAGATTCCCTGATTCGCCAGTTTAAAGGGTGAACTCATAAGGGAAATATCTCCAGAGATCTTTTAAAACACCGGAGCTGAGCGAGCATCTGAGCTGCTTATCTATAATGTCCGGGTGTAAGGGTGTCTGGGTGATTAAGTGTCCAAATATCGAGGTGTCCAGGTGATTAAGTGTCCAGATGTTATGTTTCTACTTTTTTTTGGGTTGGTCGTGGTTGCCCAGAGAACCAGTCTACCCACACACACATGAAAACTCTAATTTCCCTCAGCCAACCCTAAAATTCCACTTGCGTTCTTACAATCTTCAAGAATTTTCAATTGGAGATTTATATGTATTAAAGTACCCCTTGTCGTTGCTGCTGTTGTTATCAGAGAGCCATTCGTTCTGCCTGAGGTTGTTACTTGTCAATAACGAGATCAAGCATTCACAGAAGCAAACAGGGTCCAGCTTGTTTAAGTAACAAACAGACAAATCACAAGACACAACCCGAACAGTTGACAATCATGCTATACGTCCCGATAGGACTCACCCCTGTGCAGAGGTCACTGATTGACACAGTCGTCACCTTGCACAAGCCACAGCTGCTGGAGGGCAAAGTTCCAGACTCCTTGCTCAATAGTATACGACTGATATCGAACCATCCGTTCTTGCTCGTGGACCACTACATGCCAAAGAGACTGTTGCTGATGGAGACCCACGAGAGCCTGTCCAGTGCGTCGGATTTGTTCAGAACCCTGGATAAGTTGATTACGATCCTGCAGAAGAGAATGACTAAAAGGAGAGTGTTGATTATAGGGTCCAGTGTTAAGGAACTGGATCTCGTGGAGGCATTCATACTGGGGAGAGACTTGTATTACAAGAGGTACTCTGGTATGGCCCTCTACCACAATGGGGAACAGGAAAGTTTGAAAAATGACAAAATCAGCCTGCTGCTTGTTACCAAGCAGCAGCTGGTTAGAGAGGTTGACCTTGTATTATGCCTAGATCAAACGGTGAACCTCGATTGGACTCATGTCCCTTGTATTGGCTTGGTTTCTATCCAGTCGCCGATGCACGGGTTGTTGAATGGACATGATAAAGAAGTATCCGTGTTGAGCTCCCTGCCAGAACGTGAGAAGGACTTTACCAAATACAACGAGTCCCTGTTTGGTGCTGCATTTGAAAACTTTTGTCTTATCGATTGGCCACAGGAAACGCTCCCTGAATTCCATGTCTTTGGGAAAGGTGAAGTTTTGGATTCTTTGTATACAACCGATACTAAAAAGTTGAAACTTGCAACAGATAACTTGGACAGTCACCGAGGCTACCAAAGAGCCCTAACAGGATTGACGTTGAACAGAGTTGATGAGATCTCTCTTCAAACTAAACAGATTGAGGAGAAGTTAAAGTCCCTGAGAATAAGATCAACTCTTTATCACAATACTTGGGATCAACAGAAGCAGAACATTGGACTGAATTTCAAACAATCGCAAAAGCTGAAAGAGGAAGCTTCTGCAAACGAACTGAAAGAACAAAGATTGAAGTCTGAACATGAAAAGTACACTGCCAAACTGGATTCTCTGTCAAAGGAATTGGAGTTCCTCAGAAAACTTGAATCAGGAGAGGAAAAAGTCTCTGAAGATGAATTGGACAAGGAAATCGAAGCTTTGGAGGAGAAATTGGGACAACTGCAACGTACTAGCGAAGAACAAGCTTCGTCATTAGACAATTTGAGAGCCAAGTATCAAAAGATCACAGCAATTGCAGCCGAGAAGTCCCTTCTGGCCAACTCTTTAAAGAAACAGAACGAGGAATTGCTCAAAGAGCTATCAGATACAGCTACAAAATTGAGACAAAGAAGTCAAGAAGATGGTAGAACTCGATATGAACAAGAGCTCTCGAGTGCCAAGTCCAACTGTGAGTTCCTAGAAAGATATAACCAACAGCTGAATGCTGTTGTCAAAGACCGTGTAGGCACTTTGAGCATTGGAAGAAATGGGAGAGTTCATAGATCGACTTCACAGTACGTTTAGCTCCCAACATCCACACAGTGTCAAATATACAACCAAACTAATCAATATATGTATGTTACTATATTAGTATTATGTAATAATTCATTAAAACTTTTGATAGTAGTGGTTAATATCCTGACCAAATTTGAACCAGTCATTTTCAGAAATCATAACGTTTCTATCACCGTCAAATAGTTGTTTCAAATCGTCAAATCCTATATGATGATTGCGTAGAACAACAATCCAAATTGCTAAGAATGATTTATAATTGTTCCTTATCACTAACATGTCCAATAGAGGGAAGACAATCGCCAAGGGCAATTTCTCGAATAGTTGGATTGTTGTTAGAGTGGATGTCAATGATTTCAAATCACCTTCGTATTCCCCTGCCGGTAGGTACTTCTTGACAACAGACGACTTGTTCATATGTTTCAAGAACTTTTCATTGTTTACTGGCGTAAATACTGTTGCATGTAACAGTTGAACGAGCTTGTACGAATCGACAGCGTTGAATTTCGTTAACATGATTGCAAACAGGGCCTCGTCGCCATTTTGTAGGCCTCTTGTAGAAACCAATGACAATTTCAACAGATAGATCAACTTATCATGAAGCTCGCACCCCTTTTGGAACTTTTGTATACTTGGATAAAGTTTTACCGTCAAGTTCTCAAGCTCTTCAAGTTGAGACTCTGGGAAGTCATTGATTTCGCTCAACTTTTCATTCAACTTATTGAAATCTTCCAAATCCTTACTTTGGAATATCTTTCCCCAGAGCTCATATCGTAGGTGGTCCGGTATACCACATTTGACACATAGCCTGGACAGGTCTGCGTGTCTTGGGTGTGCTGTCTGGGACAAATCAACCCACCGTTGTCTATATCTCTTTTGGTCCTCTTTCAGTTTGAGCTGCTCTTGTTTCAACAGCTTCTCCTTCTTCGCAAAGCTCTCAATCATCTTTTCGTAATCGTGATCGTGTTTCTGGATCTCATCTGGTGTCTTTGGAGGTAGCCATATTGGTCTCGTATCTGTTACTATGTTCAGTTTCTCCATGGAGATCAAATTACAGTCATCCAATCCCTTTGCAGAGGCTTCATTGATGACCTGAGGTAGGTTTGTCTGACTCTCTTTGCGCTTCAATACTTCCCGTTTCATATATCTTTCATTGGCAAATTCGTAAAACTGTGATAGCGAATGTGCCTCTCCTCCATGGATGTAAAAGCTCGCCGACGTGTTGTTGGCCAACGGCGAGCCTGGCAATGGACTCACCGGTAACGTCGACGGCGACTCATTGAGAACAGACTTGATCAACGATGGTGATTTCCCATTCATTGGATTAAATATCGACGACGTGGTCCTGGTGAATGGAACGTTCCATATCACGCCGTCTTCCAACGTTTCATCATCAGAATTCAACTCATCGTATAGCTTCGAGGCACTCTTATTCTGACGATTCAGCTTGTCAGAGCTTTGAGAGTTGACCCTTCTGAGCCTAAACCTCTGGGAAGGGGTCAGCGTGGAGACAGAAGAGGATGAATGTGTAAACATGGGCGTTGATGTTGAGACCTTTAGCGGTGGTTTGAACTTCATGTTCGGCGTACGTGGGCCCATCGACACGTCGTCCACAGAGGCACTTGTCATCGAGGAGTTTCTAGAGTCACCGATATCAGCTCCTGCGTCGCTAAACACCATAGATTCGTTCGTGCTTGGGATCGAATCGTTTGAGATTGGTCTCTGAATGGACACTTTGCTGTGGGATCTCATCAGCCCATCGCTAGGTCTGCGAGGTGCAGTCAACCCCAAGCCTTTGTTGCTATTGAGTGCACTACTGGACACTGAACGCTTTGACGATCTCCGTGTCTTGTCGATGTCCAAAGATACCGACTCCATCTCTGGTAAGATTTCCATGGTCCGCAAGTTTTTGGTACTAATTGTGATGAAGCGAATGAATTAGATCAGTGACAATGAACGCAATGCGGAAATGTTGATGTTGGATAGTACTTTTTTCCCACTTGCGACAGAGATTCTTAGCACAACAACAAACCTTCAAAAGAGAAATATCAACAACACAGAAAAAAAGTTTCAACTCTTTTGATGGAAGCAACCACAGTATCGCACCAGAAAAAAAAACAGTTGATGCTAAGATCAACAAATATTAAAATACAGAGCTGAATGGAAGAGGGGCCCAGGTAAAGGGTACTAAAACCACGAAAGAATCAACCACAGCACAAGCGAACGTAGTTGATGTTCTATGGGAAATAGAAAAACAAACAGAATGGAGGGAAGGCCAATTGGAGGTGAGATAAAATTGCAGAAACTTCACCAGAGAAACCAGGAGAAATGTCAGCTCTGAAAGAGGAAAGAAGGAAGAAAAAAGAAAGGACAAAAAAACCGAAAGCAAGTGAAAATGGCGAAAAAGAGGAAATTTGCGATGCGTACAGAGCGCAAAAAGCGCAAAAAGGACAAAAAGGACAAAAAGGACAAAAAGGACAAAAAGGACAAAAAGGACAAAAAGTGCTGCAGAGTTTCAGAAAATGCGACGCAAAATAAGTGCCAAAGTATCACTACGAAAATAATATACAAGAAGAATGAGAGAGTCCGAAAGGAGTATATTTCTACAAACCTTATTTCATTTTATTCTGGCTGTCTCTGTTCCAATTAGGATGTTGCCTGCATGCTGTCGTTGCCAGATTTGTCAAAAATGATCCAAATGTGTGAAAAAATCTTTTGCAGGTGCGGCCTTAACCACAGCTAACCTCAACTGCTTAACGCATTCTGTTCTATTTTTAACAGGCATTCCGAGCATATCAAATGTAGTGAGGGTTTTTTTTCGTAAACGTTCATTGCCAGCATCCTGGGCGTTCCATAGTTACCATCGAAAGGCCTGTATTTGATTGGAACGCCTAAGGATCAACCGACCCAGTGGTTGAGCTGAAAAGATATATACCTTGAGCTTAAAAATTGGAGCCCTGTGCCCCTGGGGCTTTCCAAGAAGCCCTTTCTAAAAGGCGCCCCAGATATGGTAGATCCGGTTTGCAGAGACCTGGAAACGATTCTTCGCGACACGGGAAATATCACGTCAGATCATCACCGACCGAGCCGAAAAAAGCAAGGAAAGCTTTGGTGTTTCGGGTGCGCGAAATTGCGCAAACCCACCCACCTCGCTTTCCAAAACGGTAATTACAGAATATTTTGCGTAAAATTTGGATAATAACCAGCAAACGACGCATAGACGCGTAAATATAACAAACGTTTATTTGCATTGACGTAAACAAAAATACGCGTAAGGACTGTCCAATCAACAGTTCATCTCGGCAACGTCTACATTGTTACTTGCTTTATGTGCATTCATCCTCACAGTTTCAAGCTTTTAACGACATTGACGGTTCCTCTGCATAGTTTGTACATGTCTTGTTCTTCAATGACAAACGGTGGAAGAAGATAGATTAACTTGCCAAATGGCCTAACCCACAGTCCTTGCTTGACAAATAACGCCTGGAGTTGTTCAGTTTCAAAAGGCTTAACAAGCTGGATTACTGCGATCGCTCCTAGCCCTCTAAGATCCTCCACGATGGCCAAACCTTGTAACTTGTCAAAGAGTTCCTCCTTGAAGATCTTTGCAATCTTTGCAACCTGGGACCTCCATTCACCTCTTTGTAGTATCTCCAAAGATTTATCACCAACAGCACATGCCAAGGCATGTGCCATGTATGTGGGACCATGGAAGAACCTCTTTGATGGGTTCTCACAGACCCATTCAGCGACGTGACGCTTCATCAAGACTGCAGCGAGTGGTAGATAACCACCTGTAAGCCCCTTGCCACATAGCATGATATCAGGGACAATACCGGCGTGCTCACAGGCAAATAGCTTGCCTGTTCTCCCAAAACCTGTAGCAATCTCATCTAGCACCATCAAGCAGTCAAACTCGTCACACAGTTTACGCACTTGTCTCAAGTATTCTGGGTGATAGATTCTCATACCACTGGCACCTTGTACTATGGGCTCCATAATAACAGCTGCGATGGACTCATGGTTCTGCTCGAGTGCTTTACGAAGTGGCTCAACGTCATTAGGGTCAAACTCACCGTCAAACCTGGACTGTGGAGCCTCGACAAAGAAGTTCTTTGTCAGATACCCACTGTAGTTCCTGTGCATTGAGTTCACAGGATCACAGACGGACATTGCGCCAAAGGTATCGCCATGATAACCATAGTTGATGGTCAAGAACCTGTGCTTTGGCTTGTCCGTCTGGCCCATCTCACGTTTACCCGCCCAGTACAGATGTGAAAGCTTCAAGCCAACCTCAACAGCAACTGATCCAGAGTCAGCAAAGAAGACGTTGTCCAGCTCGTCAGGCGTCATTTCAATCAACTTCTTGGAGAGTGCAATTGCCGGCTCATGGGACACACCGGCGAACATGAAGTGAGTGAACTTTGGAATCTGGTCGTACATTGCCTGGTTTAGCTCGTCGTTGTTATACCCATGGATCTGATTCCACCAGGATGACATACCATCAATCAGTTCAGTTCCATCTTCAAGATAGACCTTGGCACCCTTGGCCTTGCTGACAGGGTACGTCGGTATCGGATTGGTCAGTGAGGAGTACTGATGCCATATATGTTGCTTGTCGAATTCCCTATCCATGGTTTATTTATCCGTTAAGTGAGCGAAGAAGAAGCCTTTGTCAAATGAGACCACAATTCTTTGCATGCTTATAAATTGCCCCACCACTAACTCATCCCTCCTGGTTCCAATGAGTCATCAGTGATGATTCAATTCACTAGATGATTACCAAAAAGCATGGAAGATTATATCAGCTGATGAGAATTCAACCAATCATCTTCAATGCCATTCTCATCCTCGTGGAGTCTTTACACTTCATGCACCATTCATGCAACATTTCTCCGATGACTCCCCAGACATTTCCGCATCGAGACGAGTCATAACCGTTGCTAAGGTACCCACATAAATGGGTATATAACAGCTGCGTTTGGTTTCAGTTCATTGTCTGTTTTTTGAGTGTGTGATACACGAACAAGTGATACCACATCGACAATGGATTACATTTCAAGTGAAGAATATATCGGGTTAGCAACTACGAAGACCTTACACCGTTTGCAATTGCACACTTTGCCAAAGGCGGCCGATAATGCATACGCCAACACCCCAAGTTTATCCGAAACAAAGATTGCCAAATTGGAGCTTCCAATTGAAGAGCCACCGGTGCCAAAGTTGACGATGGCTGACTTGACATTGTCCAAGGAAGAGGCCAATGTAGACACTGTTTCTGCAATGCTTGAAAAGTACGGTGTTTGTGTTGTCAAACAGTTCTTGGAACCTGAACAAGTTGCGAGGGTCTGCAACGATTTGGATCCAATCTTTGAGGCCAAGAAGGACGATCCTCGTCTTTTCCCAAAGGAAACTATCAGGGTTACTGGTGCTGTATCCAAATCACCAGCTGTGGTCAACGAGATCTTGTCTCATCCCTTGAACGTTCAGGTGAGCGAGAAGTTCCTTGCTAAGAAGAACGCATTTTGGATCGCTGATAATATCAACATTGGCTACTCTCCATCAATCATTTCCAGCTCTATCGGGTTCAGGGTCGGGCCAGGGGCACCAGCGCAGGGAATTCATCGTGATGACCACTCTGAACATAACGTTCAAGAGAAGGTTGACAAGTATGTGTATGGTAGAGAGACCCAGGTTGGTATCTCTGTCGCCTTGAGCAGGGTTACAAAGGAAAACGGTGGTACTAGGTTCATCCCTGGTTCTCATCTGTGGGATCACCTGAGAAAACCTCGCTTTGAAGAGGACTGTATGTATATTGATGGGTTGGAACCTGGTGATGGGTTTTTCATGTTGGCTTCTATCTTCCATGGCGCAGGTGCAAATGTCACCAAGGATGAGTTCCGTACCTTGTTGATCTTGTTCATGTCTTCTGCCACTTCTAGACAAAAGGAGAATATCTATTTGACTACACCAATTGACTACTGGAAGCAGTTTAGCATTGATCAGCTTAGACTCTTGGGTCTGAGTATGAGTGAACCATTTAGTGGTATGCTTGAACTACAAGATCCTACAGTGTCCTTGAAACCAGGTTATGTCAGAAAGAGTAACTATTCAGATATTTGTAAAGTCGTCGCTCCATAATTGAATAACTTCAATCATAGATTGAATCAAAGCCTCAAGCTCGTCTGTAGCAATGATATACGGTGGCATGACGTAAACTAAAGAACCAAATGGTCTAATCCATACTCCTCGTTCAACAAATTTTGCCTGGAACCAGGCCATGTTGACTTTGTTGTGAAGCTCAACTACTCCAATCGCTCCGAGAGTACGCACCTGTTTAACCACTGGGAGGCCTGAAAGAACTTGTAACCTTTGAATCTGGTTGTTAATCGTCTTAACTTGATTCTCCCAGTGGCCAGTTTGGATTATTTCCATGGACTTTGTAGCAACAGCACAGGCAAGTGGGTTGCCCATAAATGTTGGGCCATGCATCAGTAACCCACCGGTTGCTGGGTCTGAACCTATGGTGTCAGCAACGAATCTTTGGCACATGACAGCTGATAGAGTCATATAACCCCCGGTGATTGCTTTGCCGAGAAGCATGATATCTGGGACAATACCGGCATGTTCACAGGCAAACAGTTTACCAGTTCTTCCAAAGCCAGTAGCAATCTCGTCACAGATTAGAAGAATTCCATAATCATCACATAGTTTACGAGCCTTTCTCAAATACTCTGGATGGTACATCCTCATACCACCGGCACCTTGTAGGATGGGCTCAAGAACAACTGCTGCGATGTTCTCATGGTTCTCCTCCATCTTGGTCTTAAAATCCTGGAAGTCCCTGTCATCCCAGTCTTCTAGGAAACCAATCTTTGGTGGTTCAGCAAAGATATTGCGGGACATGTAACCGGAATAGAGAGAATGCATAGAGTTAACAGGGTCACACACGGACATTGCACCAAAGGTATCACCGTGATATCCGTTACCAATTGTCAGGAACATCTTCTTTTGCGGTTTACCAATAGCATGGCAGTATTGAATAGCCATTTTCAGGGAAACCTCAACAGCAACAGATCCCGAGTCTGCTAGGAAGCAGCAGTCCAACCTTGGGTCTGTGATAGAGACCAGCTTAGAGACGAGAGAGATCGCTGGATCATGAGTAAGCCCTCCGAACATCACATGCGACATCTTACCAAGCTGCTGAATTGCTGCATTGTTCAAGCTCTCGTTGTTGTAACCATGGATGGCACACCACCAGGACGACATACCATCGATAAGTTCCTTGCCGTCGCTCAGAGTGATCTTACAGCCTTTTGCGGAACTAACATGGTAACATGGCAACGGGTTCGTAAGCGAGGTATACGGGTGCCAGATGTGTTCTTTGTCGAACTTTATGGCTTCGACTGTATTCATTGGTACTGGTCGATGACAACTGGATGATTTTAAAGGGCTGGTTCTCATTGGCTCTGACTATAAATCTTCTCCTTTTGGCTTTTATAGTCTCCTGTTGCAACTGCAAGATGTTGACTCCTCGACGTATGTTGATGCAAGTCGTGTACATCTTTGACGAGTCATCTTTTGACTCAATTATACACCGTTTTCGGCATAGTATAGAGATAGTTGACCAACCGTATGAAGCTATTTTGACCAATTGGCTCCTATGTCTCGAGAATAGGGGAGAAAATTGGAGTATATAAGCTCATTCGTTGGCTCTTTCATCAGCAGTGCAGCTACAGACCTCTTCTGTTTGCACAGCGTCCTACGATGAACATCTTTGTTACTGGAACCGATACCGATGTTGGGAAGACCTTTATCTCTGCTCTTCTGTGCAAGAGATGGGGAGCAAACTATTGGAAGCCTATACAGACTGGGTTAGAGTCCGATTGTGGTGATACTGTCTCAGTGTATAAGTTAAGCGGTGTTCAAGCACTTTGCGAGCCTGCGCTCATGTATCAAAAGCCATTGAGTCCGTGGAGGGCAGCTGTGCTTGAAGACAGAGAACGTATTGATATCAGCTCCATCTCCATTCCAAAGAAGTACAAGGAAGATGACAAGCCTCTGATTGTTGAAGGCGCCGGTGGAGTATTTGTCCCGATTACTGAAACTGAGATAACCACTGATCTCGTAGAACAACTACGCTGTCCCGTCATTATCGTTGCAAGATCGCAGTTGGGCACTCTAAACCATACATTGTTAACGCTGGAGCACTTGAAGCGTCGAAATGTCGAGGTTCTAGGTGTTATCCTGAACGGCGATCTCGACGAGGATAATGCAAAGACGTTGGACGCATACGGAGCTAATGTGATTTGTCAAATACCTCGTGCAAACAACGTGGACGAGGTGATCCACCTCGTCCCAGAGTTGCACAAGGTTTATAGCAGTTGAGATTATGAATATAACATGACTATCAATGAAATATGTAGCCGAGGTGGTCTAACTATTGGTCAACAATGGTTGTTCTTCGAAATCCTTTGGCTCCTTGTATGAGTATAACCATAGCTGGTAGAAATAGACAATGTCAAACACTATAGTGCCTGCACTTCCAATCATGTAAGGCAATTCGTTCAGGAAGAAAGGCCATCTGTCGTCACCCCCATAAATGAAATCACAACTAACCAAAATGCTTATAGCATAAGTAGCATTCCCGATGAGACAGCACCCAAAGAGGAAGGGGGAAACGTCGTCAGTGGATTTCCTCTTGTAGTTTCTCCACAATTGTGGTACTCTGGAGAAGAAGTACAGAGCAGCACTGATCCATGCAAACACCGTGCCCAAGACGAACTTATAATTGGTCTGCTGCAAGGCGATATAGCCTCCCGTGGTCAACAGTTGACGGGCCTCTGAGGAACCAACCTGCGAAGCAACAACAACAGCTGGAATCGACGCTCTTGCAATGGCACCAGCAGTGGACGCTGTGTGTGACGACGTGGCCCCGTACTCAGGGTCCTCACAGCTATGGCTGTGGCCAGTGTGCAGGTGATGGAACTTGTGATGGTGTTTCTTGCAGTGGTAACCATAGTAGTAGTACTGGCCCAGCATGATCATGTCGTTCATCAGGAAGTAGCTCGCCAGCAGGTACTGGAAAAACATCTGCTCCGTGAGCACACATCCGGCAAACGAGAACACGTCACCGAGGAACCAGATCAGCACAAACACTGGCGATAAGCCCTCCACGGACTTGGTCTTATATGTCTCGAGCAACTGAGGAAGGAGAGCCACTAGCCACGACGCAAACGAAACACCTCCGGAGACACCCGATATCAGGGCCACCAAGGAGCCCGGTTCGCACGACATTTCGCTGAGGGAAGGGGGGAGATCGTGATTGGTTGATGAGCTATGAACAGAGCTGTGATTGGGGGCACGGAGGAAAGTTCCTCTACGTCGTTGGACTTGGAAATTTGATGAACTGACTCACCTGCGGAGGATGCATAGGAAAGCAGCAAAAAGAAAGCAAAAGGGAGCGTAAATAGCCGGATCAGGAAGCTTCCGTATCGGGTAAGTTCCGGGGGATATGGGTCACGTGGCACAGGCATGCCTCGTGTTTCCCTTTTTGGAATTATACTCTGTGTACATGCATCGGCTTTGGTATTAATCCGATTTACCCGCCATTTATTTGACAGACACCATAGGGAGGGCAGAGCCGGGCTCATTTTCTAGCACTTGGAAGCACTGATCACGGACATTCTTGTACGTCTCCTTGATCTCCGTTAACCGTTTACCCGTCAGACAGGCCAGCTGTGTTGGAGAGGGTGCAATTGAAAAACCCACCGGATTCCCGTTTCAGTTCGCTGTTGTTCCTGTTGCTTGGTGTTACTGCTTACTATTCCAATACTTCTGTGCCTCCAGTACGATGGTTTCGAGTACACTGGAGCAATTTAGCACTCGGCTAGAGCCCCTTTCCAGGTGGATAGTGATGGCGTCGCTATCCTACCTGTACAATGCTACTGTCTTTGAGCTGTGAGTGTCCCCCTGTGAAGATAGCATCAACTGCACTGATACTAACGCGTACGCTCATGCTTTGTTACAGCGCCCGGGATCTTGTATTTGCAATGTAAGTACTGAATGGCTGCAGCATGGAGCTGTGAAACGACAGCTCCTTGCTTGCTTATACCACCACTTTTGAGATTTGGTGTGACTGACACTTGTACGCTAGCGTTGTCGTATCCTGGCTATCTTCACTGTGGAATAACATCAGAGGGTATGGCTTGATTGGCTACCCCAGATTGGTGGTGCACAGGCTGAGTAAACGTACGATGCAGTGGGTACTAACTCTTCCACCGTTCAAGTCGAAAGTGGATGCTGAAGTTGGCGAGGTTGTGGTGAAGATTGAGCAGTCGCTCATCGTCCAAACACCCTCTGTTGAAGATTTCAAGGTGATTCCTCCTACTGGGCTGACGGATGATCTGATCACGCATTACATGGATGAATTGAGCGATCTTAAACATTCAGAGTGGGAAAATGGCAAGGTCTCTGGTGCCGTGTATCACGGTGGTGACGACGTTATCGACATCCAGGCAAAGGCTTTCAAGACCTACTGTGTAGCCAACCAGCTCCACCCAGATGTGTTCCCAGGAGTGCGCAAGATGGAGGCCGAGGTTGTCAGCATGGTGCTTCGCCTGTTCAACGCACCACAGTCAGGTGTTGGTGGCTCGTCCTCAGGTGGTACTGAGTCGCTACTATTGGCTTGTCTAAGTGCTGCGGTGTATGCGAAACGTCATAGAGGTATTAAGCATCCAGAGATGGTTATACCAGAAACTGCACATGCTGGGTTTGATAAGGCTTCTTACTATTTTGGTATAAAGCTGCACCACGTCCCATTGAATCCAAAGACTTTCAAAGTGGACGTTAGTCAGATGGAGAGATTTATAAATGGCAATACAGTGTTGTTGGCAGGGTCTGCTCCAAACTTCCCACACGGTATCGTCGATGACATAGAGGCCATAGGAGCATTGGGCGTGAAGTATAACATCCCAGTACATGTGGATTGTTGCTTGGGCTCGTTTATTGTCTCCTACATGGCCAAAGCTGGCTTTAACGAGCTGAGACCTTTTGACTTCCGTGTTCCAGGAGTTACTTCCATCTCCTGTGATACACACAAGTATGGATTTGCACCAAAGGGATCCTCAATCATCATGTACCGTAATAGAGAGCTCCGTGCGTCTCAGTATTACATCAACTCTGAGTGGGTAGGTGGACTGTACGGCTCTCCAACGTTGGCAGGCTCAAGACCAGGTGCACTTATGGTTGGATGTTGGGCAACGTTGTTGAAGATTGGTGACGATGGCTATACAAAGAGCTGTAGAGATATCGTTGGTGCTGCCAGAGATCTGAAGACAAGAATCAGAAAGGAGATTCCAGAGCTGTCCATAATTGGTGACCCACTGTGCAGTGTTGTGTCGTTTAAATCTGACGTGATCAACATCTATGAGCTGTCTGATCTGTTGTCAAAGGAAGGATGGCATTTGAGTACTCTTCAAAAGCCACCAGCTCTGCATTTGGCTGTTACAAGACCATCCATTGGTTCTGTTGATGAGTTGATACAGACATTAAAGACTTGTATAAAAAAATTGAACCACGACGGTGTTGTTAAAAGTGACACTGCTGCCTTATACGGTGTTGCGGGAAGTGTTCAGACTAGTGGTGTTGCAGATAGATTGGTGGAAGGTTTCCTTGATACTTTGTATAAGGTGTGATATTCGATATTCAGCTATGTCATTGTCCGTTGCTTCTCTTTGAATACATTTGTTTGATTTACAGCTGTAGGTATATAAAGAAGTGCTACAATTGCTATCCAGTGTGATACAAGCTTATGTTTTCTTCTTATGTGGGCCATTAGCCTTTGTCTTTGTATCAGATTTGTCTTCAGGCTCTTCAGCATTATCAGACTTTTCAGCACTGTCAGACTTTTCAGCATTATCAGACTCTCCAAAGCTCTCCCCAGCACCCTCTTGTGTCTCCTCCCAAGCTGCAAACTCCCTTCTCAACCTCAAGATATCGATGAATCCCACTCTTGTTTCCACAGGCTTGAACATCACATTTGCACCTTTGATCTCATCTTCAACAACAGCATCCCTCATCAGGATTGGTCTCAGCAAACCCCTCGATACCACGCGGCCGTCATCAACAAGGCTCAGCTCCTTGTTTCCCCTTGGTAGAAGCAGAGCACTCACAAGATACAGGAGCATACTCAGCCCAACCTCTAATGCAATGTCGTTCGGGAACGGGATTGAGGATCTATGAGTCTTGACGAAATTCGTATACTCATAAGATGAATAACCAGCGTGAAGCAGCAGAACAGTGGCAAAGACCGAGATATAGTTCACCATAGCAGGCCAATTGGTGTGTGACGGTGATTACAGTCTCTTTCCACGGTGGTTGTATGCGTTAGCTTGGGGAGTAAATGGATTTGGTGATGAATCTCCGGCAACAACACCCGTACACCAGGCGCATGGATGTGTACCAACATCTTCATCTACAGGTTTAATACTGAGGGAAAGTACGGTCAATTGACACGTATAAGGCTAACTAGACGTTTAGTGATTGCTACATGAGTGGACATATGAAGCTGATTACTGTTCTAAGGCCCATTTGATCAGAGATTTATATCCTTGAACTGCTTCGAGGAGGTCATCAGTAGAGATGTGCTCAGTAGCACTGTGGGCAACATGGATGGTGCCAGGCCCGTATAGCAGCTTGTGTGGGATTTGCTTCTTTGCTAGTCCAAATGCATCTGTTCCGTAAGCCAGGACTATGCTTTCGAACCCTTCAACGTCGTAGTCGAAGTATACAGGTGGTAGTTTATGAGTGCCTGTAAACTCAACACGGTCTGAATGGCCAGTTCTGTCAATTGCGTCTTGCACCAAAGCATCGATCAAATCGATACCATTGGTCACTCTGAAGAGCAGCTGTGCACTGGAATTGGCGGAGATGACATTGGCAGCAGCACCTCCTTCGATAACACCAACGTTTAGGGTTGTATTGCCCAAGAGCTCATCACTTGGCCATTCAATGCCTCTTAAATTGGACAGGATGTCGATCAGTATCCCGTTGGCATCGATTCCAAGCTCTGGATATCCGGAATGGGCTGCCAAACCATTGACTTTGAGGGAGCCACCGTAGACACCCTTGTGTCCCACGCCTAGCTTCAACTCTGTAGGCTCTCCAAAGATCACAGTGTCCCAATGGTAATCGATATTTGCCTCTATGTAATTGATGCCTGCACCACCTGCTTCCTCACCAACATCGAATAAGATAGACACACTGCCTTCTCCCAATGTGTCAAGCAGCTCCAAGAAGGCAAACGTCTGTGCAACGACCGATGCTTTATCATCAACCGACCCACGACCATAGATCTGATAACCGTCCTCTGATAAAGAGTAGTTGAGAAACGGAGGTACTGTATCGATATGAGATACCAGCAACACTCGTGTTTCATTCACCGCACCTTTATATGCCAAAAGGTTGAATCTATCCTCAGAGACTTGCTGACGATCCACTGTCAGCCCTCTTGAAGTTAAGTGAGCTTCAAGCACCTGGCCAACCTCTAGTTCATATAGAGTGACGGACGGAATCTCGACAAGAGTCCTGTGCAGTTGAAACAACTCGTCAATCGTAGAGTTGTTCAATCCATGTGTCGAGTTGTAACGATAGTGCAAGGTTTGATTGCTTGTTGAACTTCCGGTGTAGTCATATTGGCCATAGCCACCTAGAACAGGTAGGATGAATCCAATAACTTTTTGCCAAAACATCTTTGGTTTCAGGACAATTGTGTTTGAAGTTTATCATCGAAGCACAATAGGCTTATTTATAAAGACATCGAGGTTTATACAACTTTCTGTAGACTTTCGATAAAATAGCCACATTCGGGTACATTACCGACCGCATGGGGACGAGATCTTCATGGCCTTATGAGACGACAATCACGTCATTGCAAGGGTTCAGTGCTGATATCATGGGGAACATACCGTCGTTGTGTATGCGTGGTTACGTCTAGCAGTGTCAGGGTGCAATGAGAGTGTTAGTAGCATTGAGCATGGTGATGATGCTGCTGATGCTGTTGCTGCTACTGATGCTGTTGCTGCTACTGATGCTGTTGCTGCTACTGATGCTGTTGCTGCTGATGATGATGCAGATACTCACAACAACGCCAATGGTATTCTCATGATCAAATAAATACCAAGATTTACACCAAGGCCACCAAACAGCAAACACAGACACCTCTGTGATGTCTAAACCTGACCATTACCGCATACACAAGCCATCACCTTCAAACCTGCAGCCCATAGGGTCCTCCACTTAAAAGTGTAACACGAGATCGTGAGATATAACAACAACCAACACAACACCCACAGCGCACACTCGCCAGGCCAATCTCTACACGACACTCCACCCACCCACCACACCGTCAATCACATCCTCAAACAACCAACAACTTACATCCATTGCTTATTGAACAGCATCAGAAAAGACCTGGGGAATAATCACGTGCCCAAACAATGCGTGCTCATCACGCACAGCAATTCCCAAAACGGAAGTCAACGTTGCGTGGCCCACATTGTCTCGTTTCTTTTTCCTCGTCCTCTTCACAGTGCACGTTGTCTACACAAGCGGTGCTATATGGGGGCCAAAGGCCAATTGGACGAGAGCTCAAGTGGACGATGACAGCTGTGAGACCACCTGAGTGGGGCCCACAGGGTGCTGTTTGCACAGTTCCTTCTCACCCTGTGTATCCTATCTCTTTGCTTACATAAGCACCCGAACACCACCGATCTTCTTTTCTTTTTGTGATTTTCTTTTTGTGGTTTTTCCTTCTCATCGCTGAGAAAAAAAAATTTGCTGAACTACAAAGAGAAAAATTTTTCCCTCAACTTTTTTCTCTCTCTCTTTTTCTTCTTACCGCCAACTCCATCAAAACAAAGAACACAACCAACTAAAAATGGCTGATTCTAAGCAATCCGTTGAGGTTCTTAACGAGCTTTTCCAAAAGTTGTCCGTTGCTACTGCCGATGAGGTTGACGTTGCTGCCACCAACGTCTCCTCCTTCTTGAACGGTTCCATCATTGAACACGATGTTCCAGAAGAGTTCTTCAAGCAGTTGAAGAAGTCTGTCTCCGACAAGAAGGCTGCTGCCAACGCCTTGGAGGCTGTTGTTCACATCTCATCCGAGAACAACTTGTCGCCATCTGTCGAGCCATTCATTGTTGACTTGGTTCCAGAGATCTGTAAGAAGGCTGGTGAGAAGGACCAGGCTGTTAGAGAGAAGGCTGCTAAGGCCCTTGTTGCCATTGCCGGCTCTGTCAACCCAAGAGCTGTCAAGGCCCTTTTGCCACACTTCACCAAGGCTCTTGAGGAGACCAACAAATGGCAAGAGAAGGTTGCCATCTTGGCCGCCATCTCCGTTGTCGTTGAGCACGCTGAGGAGCAAGTTGCCCTTAGAATGCCTGAGTTGATCCCAGTCCTCTCTGAGGCCATGTGGGATACCAAGCCAGAGGTGAAGAAGGCTGCCACTGCCACCATCACCACTGCCACCACCACTGTCCACAACAAGGATATTGAAAAGTTCATTCCAAAGTTGATTGAGTGTATTGCTAAACCAACTGAGGTTCCAGAAACTGTTCACATCTTGGGTGCCACCACCTTCGTCTCTGAGGTTACCACTGCTACTTTGTCCATCATGGTTCCATTGTTGTCCAGAGGTTTGGCTGAGCGTGACACTGCTATCAAGCGTAAGGCTGCCGTTATCGTTGACAACATGTGTAAGCTTGTCGACGATCCACAAGTTGTTGCTCCTTTCATGGTCTTGTTGTTCCCAGCTTTGAAGGCTAACTTCGCCACCATTGCTGACCCAGAAGCTCGTGACGTTACCTTGAGAGCTTTGAACACCTTGAGAAGAGTTGGTGCCATCCCAGAGGATGACTCCATCCCAGAGGTTTCCACCGCTGGTGACAAGGAAGTCACCAAGAAGGAGTTGACCAACATCTTGTCTGAGAACAAGATCGAGGTTGCCCCAAGATTCGCCCTTGTCCTCGACTACGCTGCTAACATTGCCGGTGACTTGATTGACGAGCGTGTCATTGACCAAGCTGCTTGGTACGAGCACTTGACCAACTACTTGACCGTCTTCTTGCACGAGAAGGAGGCTAAGGCTGACATTGACGAGTGGAGAAAGCGTGCCATTGACAACATTCCACAACCACCATCTTTCGAAGATGAGGATGATGAAGGTGAGGACTTGTGTAACTGTGAGTTCTCCTTGGCTTATGGTGCTAAGATCTTGTTGAACAAGACCCAACTTAGATTGAAGCGTGGTAGAAGATATGGTTTGTGTGGTCCAAACGGTGCTGGTAAGTCCACCTTGATGAGAGCTATCGCTAACGGTCAAGTTGAGGGTTTCCCAACTCAAGAGGAATGTCGTACCGTTTACGTCGAGCACGATATCGATGGTACTCACGCTGATACCTCTGTTGTTGACTTCGTCTTTGAGGACGGTGTTACCGGTGTCTCCAAGGAGACCATTGAGGACAAGTTGAGAGAGTTCGGTTTCTCTGATGCTATGATCAACATGCCAATTCAATCCCTTTCTGGTGGTTGGAAGATGAAATTGGCTCTTGCTAGAGCCGTCTTGAAGAACGCTGATATCTTGTTGTTGGATGAGCCAACTAACCATTTGGATACCGTCAACGTTGCTTGGTTGGTTAACTACTTGAACACCTGTGGTATTACCTCTATCATTGTCTCCCACGACTCTGGTTTCTTGGACAACGTTGTCCAATACATTATCCACTACGAGGGTTTCAAGTTGAGAAAGTACAAGGGTAACTTGTCTGAGTTCGTCAAGAGAGTCCCATCTGCTAAGTCCTACCACGAGTTGGGTGCCTCCGACTTGGAGTTCAGATTCCCAGAGCCAGGTTTCTTGGAGGGTGTTAAGACCAAGCAAAAGGCTATTGTCAAGGTTTCCAACATGACCTTCCAATACCCAGGTACCACCAAGCCACAAATTTCTGACATTAACTTCCAATGTTCCCTTTCTTCCAGAATTGCTGTCATTGGTCCAAACGGTGCTGGTAAGTCCACTTTGATTAACGTTTTGACTGGTGAGTTGCTTCCAACTGCCGGTGAGGTTTACGTCCACGAGAACTGTCGTATCGCTTACATCAAGCAACACGCTTTCGCTCACATTGATTCCCACTTGGACAAGACTCCATCTGAGTACATCCAATGGAGATTCCAAACTGGTGAGGACAGAGAAACCATGGACAGAGCTTCCAGACAAATCAACGAGAACGATGAGCAAGCCATGAACAAGATCTTCAAGATCGAGGGTACTCCAAGACGTATTGCTGGTATCCACGGTAGAAGAAAATTCAAGAACACCTACGAGTACGAGTGTTCCTTCACTCTTGGTGAGAACATTGGTATGAAGAACGAGAGATGGGTTCCAATGATGTCTGTTGACAACGCTTGGTTGCCAAGAGGTGAGCTTGTTGAGACTCACTCCAAGATGGTTGCTGAGGTTGATATGAAGGAGGCTTTGGCTTCCGGTCAATTCCGTGCTTTGACCAGAAAGGAGATTGAGTCCCACTGTTCTATGTTGGGTTTGGATGCTGAATTGGTTTCCCACTCCAGAATCAGAGGTTTGTCTGGTGGTCAAAAGGTCAAGTTGGTCTTGGCTGCTTGTACATGGCAAAGACCTCACTTGATCGTCTTGGATGAGCCAACCAACTATTTGGATCGTGATTCTCTTGGTGCTTTGTCCAAGGCTTTGAAGGCCTTCGAGGGTGGTATCATCATCATTACCCACTCTGCTGAGTTCACTAAGGACTTGACTGAGGAAGTCTGGGCCGTTGTTGACGGTAAGATGACTCCATCTGGTCACAACTGGGTCGCCGGTCAAGGTTCCGGTCCAAGATTGGAGAAGAAGGAGGACGATGAAGACAAGTTTGATGCTATGGGTAACAAGATCAACGCTACCAAGAAGAAGACCAAACTTTCTTCTGCGGAGTTGAGAAAGAAGAAGAAAGAGAGAATGAAAAAGAAGAAAGAGATGGGTGATGCCTACGTCTCATCTGACGATGAGTTCTAAGCAGTCTGAAGTATTGCAGAAGATGATGAAGAGTTTGAAACTTTTGTTTGATGGTAATTTTCTTTTCTTTTCTTTCTTTATGTTTTAAATGAGCGTGGCAGCAAAATTTGAAAGATAGAGGTGCATATATGAGAGCCATTTGCTGCGGTTGATGGTCCTTTGTCATGTTTTGGTGGTTATATACATACATTATCTTTATTGACTGTTTCATTTCTCTTTGGGTTTCGATTTCAACTGTTTTGTGGATTTTAACCTTACTAGTTTATGATCGTTAGAAGAGCTTAAATTAATAAGAATTTTGATATACTATCTTGATGTAGGAAGGAGGTGCTAGCATTGTAATGGGGTCTATGGATGTCTAGAAAGGTTTAGATGACTGTATAGACACATGCTTCTGACAACAGTTATTAACAATGTTGAATTTTGTCTCAATGCCTTCGAAGATGGATAATGATGGTGACAGTTCTAGTTGATAATGGAACGTGCTTAGCACATTTTAACGGCTCAGACGTGCTTGTCGAATGAGTGACAAGTGATTAGTAATTCACATCCTCTTTAGCTTAATGGAAGCCGGTGAATTTAAACAAAACATGAGTATGTATGACGAGTTATAACCTGTTCGGTTGCACCATTTCTACTCTCCAGCTTAAACACTGGTGATACAACTATGTACGGGTTAAACAGGCACAAAGAGCATTGCCAGATCGTCACTGGCATCTGCTGAGATGACTGGTCTGTAGTGGAAATACTCCAAAGATTTTTGCTGTCCATGAAAGAAGTGATACACTTCGCTAATGTTACAAGCTCCAACTAGGCGTTGATGGCCTTGAATTATAGCAATTATATAATTCTGGCCTATAATGAGTGAAAAAAAACAAATGGTCCCTAGCAGGATCGAACTGCTGATCTTGGCGTTATTAGCACCACGCCTTAACCAACTGGGCCAAGGGACCGTACTTGGTGTTCGGAAAAGTTCACAGTTACCCGACCACAGAATGGACTGTCAGGTAGGGTAATATTGACCTACAAAAGTTTCCTAATTAGGATATCTCATCGCTTACGTAATAAAAGTAATTGGAAAAAAAATTTCGAGCCCTCATCATCTCTTCAACTTTCCATGTTTATATACCTTGAAGCATTGCAAAAGGCGTTGCTAATCGGACGTTAAATGGCTATCAAATCTGTGAAAAAGGGTGCTGCCACACCAGCACGTAAGCGTAAGATTGAAGATGAAAGCATCTCCAATGTATCAGCCGAAGAATCGCAGGAAGAGCAGAGTGAAGATGAGGATTTCTCTGTTGAAGGATTAATTGACGATGATGAGCCTTCCGATGACGAGGAGGTAGCTGGTGAAGTGGCAACTGAGGAGCAAGAAGAGGACTCCGATGCCGAGCTGAACAAGCTTCTTGGCGAAGAGGCAGAGGAAGAAGACGAAGGTGAGGAGTCGGAAACTTCATCTGTTGACTTTGATGAGCCTGAAGAGCCAGTGTCTTTCACCGACAGACTTCAGAACTTGCACATCCGTTCGCTATCGCAAGGCTCTCAAGAGGATGGAATTAAGCTATCCAAGTATTCTGATGGTACAGAGCGTATCATCAAGCCCGAGATTGAGCCTGTCTACGAGTCTGATGACAGTGATGCTGAGAACTTCAACACCATTGGAAACATCCCACTTAGTGCGTACGAAGAGTTCCCTCATATCGGTTATGATATCAACGGTAAGCGTATCATGCGTCCTGCAAAGGGCTCAGCTTTGGAACAGCTCCTGGATAGTATTGAATTGCCAGAGGGATGGACCGGATTGTTGGATTCAAACACAGGTTCCAGCTTGAACTTGACACAGGAGGAGATTGAACTCATCGAAAAGATCGAGAGTAACAGAATGACTGACGATAGTATCAACCCTTACGAGCCAACTATTGAATGGTTCACCTCGCAAACAGAAGTGATGCCGGTTACAGCGATTCCTGAACCAAAGAGACGTTTTGTTCCTTCGAAGCACGAGGCTAAGCGTATCATGAAGATTGTGAGAGCCATTAGAGATGGTAGAATCGTTCCAAAGGAGAAGACCGAAGAACAAGTGGAGGAACAAAGTTATGATTTATGGGGTGACAACAGCGATGTCGTTGCTGATCACATCATGACCTTGAGGGCACCAAAGGTTGCACCACCTACCAACGAGGAATCATATAACCCACCAGAGGAGTACCTCCCAACAGCAGAGGAGATTGCACAATGGGAATCCACTGATCCAATTGATCGTGAACGTAACTTCATCCCTAAAAAGTTCGGCTCACTGCGTAAAGTTCCAGGTTATGAGGAATCCGTCAGAGAAAGATTCGAACGTTCTTTGGATCTGTACCTTGCACCGCGTGTTCGTCGTAACAAGTTGGATATCGACCCAGAATCTCTTGTGCCTGAATTACCAAGTCCAAAGGACCTCAGACCATTCCCAATCAAATGCTCTACTGAATACATTGGTCATAAGGGCAAGATTAGAACTCTGAGTGTCGATCCATCTGGTCTGTGGCTAGCAACCGGATCTGATGACGGTACTGTAAAGATTTGGGAGGTGTTAACAGGCAGACAAGTTTATAGCGTACAAATCGTGGGAACCAAAGATGACGACGACGAAGATAGAGTGGAGTGCGTCTCCTGGAACCCTGATGGACAATTGGGCTTGTTGGCCGTGTGTGCCGGTGAAAGTGTCTATATACTATCTCCCCCAATCTTTGGATTCGACATTGAGAACCAAGGTCGTTTGAAATTGGAGAGTGGGTTCGGTTTCAACAAGTACGGGAACGTTAAGAAGACAGGGCTAAACGTTAACGAGGACTCAGATGCCGATGACGATGAACCAGTTGTAAAGAAAGCCGAGTACGCCCAATGGGTCAAACCAACTGATAGGCTTGTTGGTGAAGGTGTTGTTTTGCAAATACAATGCCGTAAGACCGTCAAGTCCATGTCATGGCACAGAAAGGGTGATTACTTCGTCACCGTGTCTCCAGATTCTGGTAACACTGCTGTTTTGATCCATCAAATCTCAAAGCATTCTTCGCAGTCACCATTCAAGAAATCCAAAGGTATCATCTCTGATGTCAAGTTCCATCCATTCCGTCCACAGATCTTTGTCTGTTCTCAGAGATACATCAAGATCTACGATCTGTCCCAGCAAGTCCTTACGAAGAAGCTACTTCCAGGTGCTCGTTGGTTGAGCAAGATCGACATCCATCCAAGAGGTGACCATCTGATCGCATCATCTTATGATAAGCGTGTGCTATGGCACGATCTGGATACCGGTTCTACGCCATACAAGACCCTCAGATACCACGACAAGGCTGTCCGTCAAGTACAGTTCCACAAGTCCTTACCACTGTTCTGCTCAGCTTCCGACGACGGGTCGATCCATGTGTTCCACGCGACTGTTTATGATGATCTCATGACTAACCCATTGCTTGTGCCACTGAAGAAGCTCACTGGCCATAAGATCAACTCCAGCCTTGGTGTCCTGGATGCCGTCTGGCATCCAAAGGAGGCATGGGTCTTCAGTAGTGGCGCTGATGGTGTTGCCAAGTTGTGGACAACGTGATTGACATTCCCCCCAGGTATGTACATATCTTGTGATGTATGATTATACATAGCATGTCTCTTTCGTAAAACTCTGTCCCCCAGATATGTAGCCATGAAACTCGTGGAGTCCGCACCTATGGAGCAAAGGCGCTCATTGTTGAGAAACGACGTGGTCTGACGTTTACCTCTCGTCGCTCAGTGGATCCAGCACCTGGTGCTTATTACACACCTCCGCAACCCGGAAGATACACACGATACACTCCATGTGTTTCAAAACAGGACACGCACCTCCCATAGCACGACTGGCCTCCTTCTTGCAGTGTCCTTGACAACACGCTGAGTGAAATAACCACATGGTAGACGAGATCGGCTTATGCTTCAGCGAGAGCTCGCAGGCAGGGATCTGATCAACTGGGTCGCTCCTCTCTCTCGCCATGGTGGGAATCGCATGTCGCCGTTAATCGGATCAAACTCTCCTGGAAAAACCGTTCACGCAGAGACTGACGCGCGAGGCACAGCATCCTGGAGTTAAGAACATTTTTTTTTTCAGTTCCTTTGGCTATTTCGCTCATCGGTTTTTGGATGGAAAGTTTCACACCCTCCAACGGAGCACTCGAACTGATGTTTCAATAGATGGATAGAGCCAATCAGCTTGGCTCACGTTGTTATGTAGAGCCCTTAAACATTGGGAGTTCCCCCTTCAAAACAACACCAACGACGATGGGGGCCCTGCCCCCCCCCCACTAAACGGGACCACCCAACGAGCGACCCCGCGTTTACGTAATCATCCGAACTTAGGCCCTTTGGTATTCACCTCTCGAGACGGGTTTCGAGTATCGACATGTCGGAAACAGCAGATGTTTTTCTTTTTTTTGAGCTTGTTTCCGTATCCTGGTGGACCGATGGAGGTATTTTACACACAGGTGCTTGGTGTGCTTGGTGTGTGGTCATCAATTGGGGGCTCTGGGGTACATGAGTTACAGAGCGTACGGAGAGACCAGGGCGCAGAGCGCAGAGGTGGTGGAGCCGGCCTGGGACGTGTATAAAAAAGGCACCAGATCCGCCCTTTGCTTGTGGCTGAAGTCCCTCCGTTGATGTGCTCTTTTTCTTGTTCCCCAGGTCCAGCCAGTCGAAAGATACTACTATCGCACAATGCTTTCCATCCGTACTTCTCTTAACAAGATCCCACGCACGCAGCTTAAGCTCTGTGTCAGATCTCTCTCCAAGATTGCTCTTCCAGCAGTTCCAACTGCCCATGCTAAGCCAGGCTTCGAGCCTTACTTCACCGCCTCCTACATCAACGGTCAGGCTGTGAAGTCCGACTCCAAGGAGTGGTTCGACGTCTACGACCCAGCCACCGACGTTGTCATTGCCAAGGTCCCACAGTCCACCGAGGCGGAGATGGACGAGGCCATCGACGCTGCTGAGAAGGCTTTCCAGTCTTTCAAGAAGTTGAGTGTCATCAAGCGTATGGAGCTCACTTTCAAGTACGTTGAGTTGCTGAAGGCCAAGACCAACGAATTGGCTGCTACCATTGTCTTTGAGCAGGGTAAGGCCTGGTCTGCTGCCATTGCCGATGTCTACCGTGGCATTCAATGTGCTGAACACGCTTGTAACGTCTTGAAGGAGACCGAGATGGTTGGTTTGGAAGTTTCCACCGATATGGAGACCAAGACAGTCAGAGAGCCAATTGGTGTTGTCGGCTCCATCATGCCATTCAACTTCCCAGTGATGATTCCATTGTGGACCATCCCTTACATCATTGCCACTGGTAACACCACTGTCATCAAGCCATCCGAGTTCTGTCCAGGTACTGGTGCCCTCCTCGCTGAGATCGCCAAGGAGGCTGGTGTCCCAGACGGTGTCATCAACATCATCCACGGTAAGGCTCCAACTGTCACCAAGTTGGCCTCCGACCCACGTATCGCTGCTGTCACTTTCGTTGGTGGTAACAACGCTGGTAAGTACGTGCACCAAACAGCTACCAAGCACCAGAAGCGTGTCCAATGTAACTTGGGTGCTAAGAACCACGTTGTCGTCTTGCCAGATGCCGACAAGGATGCTGTCCTCAAGGGTGTTGTCAGTGGTGCTTTCTCCTCCACTGGTCAGGTCTGTCTCTCCACTGATATCCTCTTCCTCGTCGGTGAGGCCCGTGAGATGATTCCAGATATCGTCGAGACCGTCAAGCAATTGAAGGCTGCTCCAGGTTTCGAAGATGGTGACTTCGGTCCAGTCGTCTCTAAGCAATCTCTCGAGAGAATTGAGGCTGTCATTGCCGATGCTGAGGCCAAGGGTGCCGAGGTGCTCGTCGATGGTCGTTTGAACAAGCCATCTGGTGAGGAGTTCAAGAACGGTTACTTCATCGGCCCAACCGTCCTTAAGGGTGTCAAGAAGGGTATGAGATGTGTCGATGAGGAACTTTTCGGTCCTATCTTCACCATCGTCGAGGTCCCAACCATGGAGTACACCATTGACTACATCAACAAGAACGAGTTCGGTAACTCCGTTGCTGTCTTCACCCAGTCCGGTCCAGCTGCCAACAAGTTCACTAAGGAGATCAACGTCAACCAGGTCGGTGTCAACGTTTCCGTCCCAATCCCACACGCCGCCTTCGGTTTCACCTCCAACAAGAACTCCTTCTTGGGTGACCTCCACTTCTACGGTCCAACTGCCTTCAAGTTCCTCACCCACCCAAAGACCATCACCACCAGCTGGAAGAACATGGAGCACCACCCATAACTTCGCAGCAATTTGCCATAGTTATGAATTGAATGAAGATTAAAGGTTTTTAACACCTCGCTGTAGTATCAGGGGGACACCTGACCGTCCATCGGGCTCCAAGACGACACCTCAACCATCATCTGGTGGTATACCGCATCTCTTGTTCCCTATGCAATGAACTTGCGCTGCGCTGCCCG
>NW_017963668.1:179273-231665 GCF_001661405.1 Williopsis jadinii
TTGGAAACATCCAGACATTTCTACAGTTGCTGGGGCAACGAGGGACCAGAATCGCATATATAAAGCAACACGTCCTGATTTATTTTGAAAGATCCACGGCTTCAATCTAACTGAATGCTGTATATATGACGCGATAAAAGAGTTCTAGTGTGTGGTGGTCTTAGCTTTCCCAACTTTTGTTCGGTTGTTGGGGTATAAGCGAATTTATGCGATTCTTTTTTGACTATACTATACAAACTATGGATGGTGATATCTCAGGCTGTCTTGCAGGTTACATGGTCATACTTTGAATATTACGTATTTGGAGGGCTAACTACGTATTTGCACACTTTGGGTGGATTTGGAGACCAGCTTTCCTTTTTTATTAGCACCATTCTCGTTCTAATGCCGCATATATCGTTCCCTGTGCGATACAGCAGTGCATTATGCAGCCTCCTCAGCGCAACTCCGACAACTGTTCACCACCGCCTCGTTTAGCCATGAACTCCGAGCGTTGATGTCACGTCACACTTCAATTGGAGGGCATTGTAGCCTTGGTCATGATCCCCAGTAGCTGTTGTTTCGGTTTCCGTGACCCACACCTTCCTCCCTCATCTCAAGAGCGGGCACCACGAGGCTTGCACCGTCGATCTTCCATTGCTGGACGGTATATAAACTGAGGAGAAGGACCACTTGTTACATGCTGCTCAGCTCATTTTGATGCATTAGCCGTGTGATCAATACAACCATCGCTTAGGGAGAGTCTCGGAGACATGTTTAGATCCGCATCAACTATTTCAGCGCTCAAGTTTGCTTCTTTTAATCCCCTACGCAATTCGCATAGGGTTGCTCCACGCTTGGTACCACCAATTGTGTTAATAAGTCGGAAGAACTCTACAACAATGAGAGGCCTACAATACTACGGTGCTAACGACATCAGATACAACACCGAGATCCCTGTTCCGCAGGTCACTAACCCAGATGACGTGATTGTAAAGGTTGCCTTCTGCGGTATCTGTGGGACAGATCTACACGAGTACGAGGAGCCAATCTTCTTCTCCAGTGCTGCGTCGCCAGACGGTGATAAGATCAGTGGCAAAAAGTTGCCACTGGTTCTAGGCCACGAGTTCTCTGGGGTAGTTCATGAGGTTGGTTCCAACGTCACCCATGTGAAGGAAGGGGACCATGTGGTTGTGGAGACCACAGGCCACTGCGAAGAGAGACAGAACTACTTCAAATCTCCGGAGAACAAGAGAAGCCATCTACCAACGTGCCAGTCCTGTGAACTGGGCTACACAAACACATGTGCCGACCTCAACTTCCTGGGGTTGGGTGTTGATAATGGAGCCCTTGCCGAGTTCACAAAGTACTCCAAGAACCACGTCTTGAAGGTGGACAAGAAGATCCCCCTGGACGTGGCTGCGTTGATCGAGCCTCTCTCTGTGGTCTGGCACGCTGTTGAGCTCGCCAACTTCAAGGCAGGCCAGGATGCCCTTGTGCTGGGCGCAGGGCCAATTGGCCTCGCAACGTGTTTGGTGCTCCAAGCAAAGGGTGCTTCCAAGGTGGTTGTGTCTGAGCCTGCCTCTATCAGACGTGAGCAGGCCATCAAGCTAGGTGCCGTTGGCTTCAACCCAGCCGAGTTTGGTCCACGCGCGACAGAGGAGTTGAGAAAGTTGGGGTCCCGTGGTGAAGGCTTTGCAGCTTCCTTTGATTGTTCTGGTATTCCTGTGACGTATGAAACGTCTATCCATGCCATCAGAGCACACGGTGTTGCCTGTAATGTCGCCATCTGGCCACACAAATCGGTTGCCCACTACGTCATGGATCTCACTCTTGAAGAGAAGACGTCTGTCGGGTCACTGGGCTACACCACCAAGGACTTTGCCGGTGTTATAAAGGCCATGGAAGCTGGTAAATTGGAAGTTGCCAAGGTCAAAGAGCTTATCACTGGTAAATTCTCGCTTAAAGATGGTGTTGAGAAGGGCTTCAAGGAATTGATTGAGCACAAGGATAAGCATATCAAGATCCTCGTGACACCAGATATGTAAGCGTATAGCTAGTAGTAATTGAAGAATAACTGTGGGTGGAAAGTAGCGTGTATAGGATGTGAAAGCATAGGCAGTGCAGTTGGTGTCCGGCTGATTGGGTGTCCAGATGTTTTGGTGTCCGGGTGTTTGGATGTCCAGGTGTTTATCTGTCCAGGTGTCTAAGTGTCCGGCTTAACCTTATTCAGCAGTGCACACCCGGGAATTTCCTCGACACATCAAAAAATCACAACAAAAAACTCCTTGGTTACCACCATTGGCGTGTTATCGAGTCGAATAGCGAGCACAGCAACGAAGCGAACGAACCATGTCTTTAGAATCCCAGCAGATACCGTACGGTAAACAGCAGGCGTACTACAACGGGCTGGACCAGAACTTCCAGGAGTTTGCTGAAACCACGCAATGGCAACAACAGCACGAGCAGATGAACCACTCTCAGGTGCACGGCGGTCAACACAACGGTGTTCAACCGGACTCACATGTAGTTGTTGGTGGTGGTAACACGCAGGACTATGAGAGTGGATATCCTGTGTCGTTGGAATATGAACAGCACCAACGAGGGTTTCAAAACAGCGATAATGACCAAGAACAGATACAACTTCCTGCGCCTGTGCCACAGCTTCCACCTACACACATGTCACATCACCAGGCGCATCATCCTGAGGCACGTCTTCATGAACAGCAACAGAGCCAGCAACTCCAGCTGCAGCAGCAACATCTTCAGCAACATCTTCAGCATCAACAACAGCAGCAGCAACAGCAGCAGCATCAACACCAACCACAAATGCCACAAGACGATCGTAAACAAGAGGATGTCAGCATACCGCAAGATGACGTTTCCGTTGATATGCCGGTGGAACAACCGTTCTACGTGAATGCCAAGCAGTACCATCGTATTCTGAAACGTCGGTTAGCCAGGGCTAAGCTGGAGGAATCCCTGAAAGTTGCACGGGGAAGAAGACCATATCTTCACGAATCGAGACATAAGCATGCTATGCGCCGTCCAAGAGGTCAAGGTGGTCGTTTCCTCACTGCAGCTGAGATCGCAGAGAGGGAAAGACAGGAGAAGATGAAACAGATGGAAGAGCAGATGAAGACTGACGATAGCTCAGAGTCAAACCAGGTTACAACTGAGAATCATGCTACTGTAAGTGGCGAGAGTAGCGCAAAGGATGCCACGCCCTCAACAGGCGAGCCAACATCGGCTAATGACATAGCAGCCACAGCAGTAACGACAACGTCTTCCCAGTCAACAACAGTAACAACAGCAGCAACTAATACTACTAATACTACATCATCTAGTTGATTCCTCCCCTCCCACCATTGCAATGCTGTGCTATGTGATCTGATTTGCCCATCGAGTTATGAATTTATGTTAGGAATCTTCATTCCCCTGAATACAACAAAGAACGAACGAAAAAACAGTCAAAAGGAGAAGAGTTATGTAAAAGAAGAACTCATACGCTTGTTCACTTACCCTTGACTATGACTACTGTGTATATATATTATAAACTTCCTTTATTGTACTGTTTAAAGAGTTGTCTATTTACAAGTGTATGTTGTGTGTTTTTATCTTTCTCTGTATCATTTTGCGTCATAAACGAGGAGTGGCTTAGGAAGCCGGGGCTGAAGATGGCGAGCCACTTGGATCGTTCTTTGGATCCAAATACTTCTCAAATGCCTCATTCTTCTCTTTGAAAGGTCTTGGTCCTAGAAGCTCAATCATATCGTTTCTGGTCAATACCTCTTTCTTCAACAACAACTGTGCAACCTTTTCAACTTCATCAGCTTTCTCCTTCAAGAGGTTACGGCAACGATCAGCACATTCGTTAACGATACGATAAACCTCTGAATCGATAATTGTTGCGGTTTCTTCACTGAACGGCTTGGTCATGTCGGAATCGTCCTTACGTTCAAGCGCCAGTGGTCCAATCTTTGGAGACATACCCAGCCTCACAACCATGTTATTGGCAATGTTTGTAACCTTCTTGAAATCGTCACTTGCACCAGATGTAACAGAGTCAAAGTGCAACTCTTCGGAGATACGGCCACCAAGCGCCATGGTCATCTTGTCACTCAATTGATCAACACTCAAGAGGTAGATATCCGGTGGTAAGTACTGTGCATAACCCAAGGCACCTTGTCCTCTAGGAATGATGGACACTTTCAACAATGGGTCTGCAAATTCCAAATACCAACCACAAATGGCATGACCAGCCTCATGGTAAGCAACAACCTTCTTCTCATGTGGTGACAACAATTTGGATTTCTTCTCCAATCCTGCAATAACACGTTCAATGGCTTGCTCGAAATGGTGTAAAACAACCTCTGGGTCATCGTGACGTGCTGCAATCAATGCCGCTTCGTTGACAACATTGGCGATATCCGCACCGGAAAATCCTGGTGTGAGTGCAGCCAACTTACCACAGAGATCCTGGAACTCTGGGGAGTCTTTAGAAATTGCCAACTTGATTCCTTGTAAATGAACACCATAGATTTGTTTACGTCCTTCCAATTCTGGCTTATCAATCTGAATATGACGGTCAAATCTTCCAGGTCTCAACAAAGCAGGGTCTAGAACATCTGGTCTATTAGTACCTGCAAGAACAACAACATGATCTGAGCTTTGGAAACCATCCATCTCAACAAGCAATTGGTTGAGTGTGGTTTCACGTTCATCGTTTGCACCAGAGAAGTTACCCTTTGTACGAGCCTTACCAATGGCATCGATTTCATCAATAAAAACGATAGATGGGGCATTTTCACGTGCCGTTTTGAATAAATCACGGACACGAGAGGCACCAACACCTACAAACATCTCGACAAACTCTGAACCTGAAACGGAATAAAATGGAACACCAGCTTCACCAGCAGTAGCCTTAGCCAAGAGGGTCTTACCGGTACCTGGAGGACCGGAAAGGATTGCACCTCTTGGGATCTTACCACCCAACTTTTCATACTTCTCAGGGTTTTTAAGGAAAGACACAAACTCCATCACTTCTTCCTTGGCCTCTTCCATGCCTGCAACGTCTTTAAACTTAACCTTAACATCTGTATCTTGATTAAATTTCTTTGCTTGAGACTTACCCACGCCAAAGATACCACCTCCAGCACCACCAGCACCTTGAGTCGAGCGCTTTGTCAGCCAGAATAAACCAGCCAACATCAACAAGGTTGGCAAGAATTGGAACATTGAACGCAAGAAATGCCCCTCTTGTGCATAGACAACAGGAATACGGAAGTCATCGGCCACTCCATTCTCATCTTGAGCCTTTGATAACTTGTGCTCAAATTGATCTAAGGAACCAAGTGTAAAGTAGTAATAGTTTTGTCCGCCTAATGACTGTTTACCATTATCGTTTAGAACCACACGAACCAAAGATTTGTTCACGACAATAAGCTTCTGGACGAATCCTTTATCTAAAAAGTTTGTGCGGAATTCTTGGAATGTGATTTCATGGGAACCATCTGAAGATGTTAGGTAGTATCCCATAAAGATTGCAACACCCATAAACACTAATATCTCCAGTGGATCGACACGGAATGCATAAACTCTATTCTTTGGATCTGAATCGTCCTTGATAAATCTCTTATTTCCATTTGCCAATTCATCCTCTGCTTTCTTCATCTTTTCTTCGTTTTGTTTCTGCCATTTATCAAATGTCTGTTCTTGCTCTTGCCTTTCACGTTGTTTCTTCAACTCCTCTGCGGTTTTACTGGCATCTTTGTTCTTGTTTTTTAAGAATTCTGCAAAGACAGAGTGATCAGAAGAATCCTCTTCCTCTTCCTCAGCTTTAGCTGCAATTTGCTCCTGTTCCTTGGAGAATTGGAGCAATTCTTCAAATAATGCCTTTTTCTTGAGCATTCTTGGGTCGTTAACATCCTTCACCGCCTCCAAGTACAATTCAAGAAATTGTGAAGGGTGAGAACCGTCTCTTCTAATCAAATCTTCTAGTTTATTCTTGACACTCACGACATCCACGGTGTCGCTTAGGAGAAGCTCCAGGAATAACTCTCTCTTACGGATAGAGGCGGCAGGGTTCTCACCAGGCTCTTCAATAGAGCGCTTAAACTTGGAATAGTTGAGATTGCCATCTTTATCGAATAGGAATCTACTTGGAGCTGAAGTGTGTAGCAATCTTCTTCTCTGGCCAACCGCCGTTGAACTCACTGGGAAACCGGCACCAGCGACACCAGTGGCGGCGGCGGCAGCGGCTGTTGTTCTTGGAATGAGACAAGAGAACGAGTTGGATCTCCTTGTACAAGCGAGACTGTTCCCACTGAGAGCAACCGCTCTGGTACTGAATCTCACCAGCGGAAGCCTTTGTGGTACAATCATCGTTTCCTTGCTATGTGTTCTGATGGAAAGAGACAGAAAGCGGTGATGGAACCTTTTTGTTGTCGTTGTCGTTTTTGTGGTTTTTGTGATGTTGTGGGTTTTCTAACCGCCCAGTTTGTCTCTCAGATTCATTTGCCGCCCGAGCAGAAATCCCACTTTGCAGGAGGGGTTTGGAATCGTTGTTGTTTCCCATGGTGTTTGAGTGTGTGGGTGTTTGGGTTTATAGGTGTAAGGGTGTTTTTGGTAACCCGGTTTTCGGTAACCCAGTTTTCCAAGTGAATCGGAATTACGTCGGGACGGGGACGTGTGCCTGTGGAAAGAAAACGTTGGAATATTCCGATGTTTGTGTCTGTGTGCTCAACGCAGTGTAAACAAACAACCCATAGGAATCAAAAGGAGAAGCAACAAAGGGAAGAACAATGGCTAGAAGATGTATGTGTATATGTACAGAGGCAAATGCTGTGATCTAGGTACTAATTTGTGCTAGCGTTACGTTCCAGCACCGCGGAATCCTCCATGGTTGTTGAAGATCCTGTTGATGTCCAAGAGGAGGATGCAGAGTACCATGAGTATGAAGATGAAGAGGACCAGGATCGTGGAGACGAGGAGGAAGAGGAAGAGGAAGAAGGTGAAGAGGAGGAGGAAGATGACGAAGATGATGACGACGATGACGATGAAAGTAAAGCGGATGACGGCTCTAAGCCAGCAAAGAAAAGAGGCAGACCTCCTAAGAGACCACCTATTGAGGACGGTGGACTGAGCGATTTCAAGCGGATTCGATTTGAAGAGCCGAAAATCAAAGGAAGAAGAGGCAGAAAGCCTGCTATTGCGCCAGAGGGCTCACTGGTAACTGAATCTGGCCGTGTGCTTACAGTTGTTGATGACGAGTACGACTTGAGCGAGGACGAGGAAGGTGAGCAGAAGATCGATAAGAATGGTGCGCTACTCGGGAATCGTGAATATAGGGTCAGAACGTTTAAAGTGAAAGGTAAAGGTGATCGTCTTTATATGCTTTCTACTGAACCAGCGAGATGCATGGGGTTTAGAGACTCGTATCTGCTTTTCCAAAAGCACAGACTGTTGTACAAGGTTGTGCTCGATCAAGATGAGAAATATGATTTGATCGATCGTGAAATCATCCCCCACTCGTATAAAGGACGTGTTATTGGACTCGTTACGGCACGTTCTGTGTTTAGAGAATTTGGTGCAAAAATCGTCGTTGGGGGTAAATGGATCACGGACGACTACTACGCAACGAAGCTACGCGAATTAGGACGTGTCCATGAAGGTGATATCGCAGATCCTGCCGATATACTTCCCATCCAGGGCACCGAATACAACAGAAACCAATTCGTCGCGTGGCACGGTGCGTCGCAGGTGTACCACCAACCTTCTTTCGTGAGTACGCCACAGGCCTCGTACGAAACCGTTGAACTCGCCACAGTGAAGGCCCTCAAACAAACGGGAAGCATGGATGAAGAGAACTGGATGTTCCAACACGCCTTGAGCGTTCGTGAATTTGAGAACGCACTGACCCAAGGTCGGATGATCATTCAAAGAGGGTTGAGAGACTCGTATACCGGGATAACGTTCGTCCCAGGAGAGACACAAGCAGCACATGTCCAATTCGTCAAAGAGGAGGACGACAACGATGTCAACAGCAAGAAGAAACTCGTATATGAGACAAAGATGCAAGTCAAAGGGTTCACAAGAAAAACGGGACTCTGCGATGTGCCATTGGAATTGTTTGAGGACTGCGTTGATGAAGAAACCAAGAATGCTATACTTAAACAACAAGAGTACGAGAGGTTCTGTGTATAGGTATATTTTCTCCAATACTACCAGGATAATAAACCATTATGTAATCTTGTAGGAAGACGCTTCACGGTTTAATATGACGATGCTCCAGCCGAGAAAAATGTCTGGATGTTTCTTTGTTTACTTTTTGTTGCCCGTACCGGATTCCCATGATCAAAAACTTTTCAATTTGGAACTGGCGGTACTTTCCCCTTTTCCTCTTCTTCATCTCATTTTACCCTCCCAACTGCGTGTGCATTTCACTTCACGGTTATCCCACTGACTGATACGCTGACAATGGCTGACTTGGAATCTCTTTCGTTGCTTTTGGAGCAATCGCTGAATCCTCAGACTTCTAAGCAAGCAGAGCAGCAGCTTAGAGCCCAGGAAGATACCCAAGGCTTCGCCTTGACACTTCTCCATGTCGTTGCCTCGACGAACCTGAACATCTCTACTAGGCTTGCTGGTGCTCTGTTCTTCAAGAACTTCATCAAGCGCAAATGGGTTGATGAAGACGGTCGCTACCTCAACTCTGATGTTGAGCTCATCAAGCATGAGATCATCCCGCTGATGATAACTTTACCTAATAACTTGCAAGTACAGATCGGAGAAGCTGTTTCTATCATCGCCGACTCTGACTTCCCAGAGCGCTGGCCAACGTTGATTGATGACTTGGTTGCCAAGTTGAGTGAGGATGATATGGTTACAAACAAGGGTGTGCTCACTGTGGCCCACTCCATCTTCAAGAGATGGAGACCGTTGTTTAGATCCGACGCTCTGTTCTTGGAGATCAAATTGGTGCTGGACAAGTTCTGTACTCCATTCCTCGCTTTGTTGCACCGTGTGGACTCCTCAATCGACGCTAGCAGTGACAACAAGGCTCAACTGCAGATTCTGTTTGACGTCTTACTTCTCTTGATTAAGATCTACTACGATTTGAACTGTCAGGATATTCCAGAGTTCTTCGAAGACAACATGAATGATGGAATGGGAATCATTCATAAATATCTCGTCTATGATAATCCTCTGTTGAGAGATGATGATGAGGACTCAGATGCTGATATTTTGGCAAAGACTAAGACCTCAATTTCAGAGTTGATTCAGCTATACACCACAAGATATGGTGACGTCTTTGATCCAATGATCCCACAGTTCATTCAAAGTGTCTGGAATTTGCTTACTGCTACTAGCTTGCAACCAAAATATGATATCATGGTTTCTAAGTTGTTATCTTTCTTGACATGTGTTGCAAGATTACCAACACACTCTGAGATCTTCAACAACGAGACCGCAATGAAGGAAGTCACGGAGAGAATCATTATTCCAAATTTAACCGTTAGAGAATCTGATGAAGAGTTGTTTGAAGATGATCCTATTGAATACATCAGACGTGATTTGGAAGGCTCAGACTCCGATACTAGAAGAAGAGGTGCCATCGACTTCCTTAGGGAGTTAAAGGCCAAAAATGATTCATTGGTCACACAAGTTGTGTTTCAATATATCACTCATTATTTGCAAGAATACCACAAATTTCCGCAACAATGGAAGTATAAGGATTTGGCTATTTACCTCTTTACTGCATTGGCTACTAAGAGCTCTTCGTCTACAAACATCCTATTGGATGTTGTTCAATTCTTCACACAGAACATCGTTTCTGACTTGATTAACGATGACATCCATACCATCTTAAAGGTCGACGCTATCAAGTATATCTATACTTTCAGAAACCAATTGACAAAGCAACAACTTCTTGAGTCCTTCCCAATTTTGAACAAGCATTTGAAGGCTTCAGATTTCGTTGAATATACCTATGCTTCTATCACCATTGAGAGGATATTGTCCCTAAGAGGGGCCGATAAAAAGCCAATGTTCAACAAAGAGGATATTCAAGGTATTGTTCAGGAGTTATTGACCAATCTCTTCCAATTGATCTTGAAGAACACGTCAACCCCTGAGAAATTAGCCGAAAATGAGTTTTTGATGAAAACACTAATGAGAGTTTTGCTCATTGCAGAAGGCTCGGTTTCCTCAATTGCTGTGGAACTACTGAAGAACTTGTTGTCCATTGTTTCAATCATTGCGAAGAACCCATCCAACCCAAGATTTTCTCATTACACTTTCGAATCCATTGCCATCTTGATCAAGTACAACCACAACGGTAACTGGAATACACTAATGAACATTATTGTTCCATCGTTCCTCGAGTTGCTTGGTGCAGACGTCCAGGAGTTCGTCCCATACGTTTTCCAAATCCTGGCCTTCTTGTTGGAAGTTTCTCCTGAATCTGAACCATTGCCAGACACATATAAGCAACTAATCCAACCTTTGCTGTCTCCAAGCGTCTGGGAGTTCAAGGGTAATATTCCAGCAGTTACGAGATTGCTACAGGCTATCTTGGTGAAGGACTATGCTGCCTTCGCTGACCTCATGGCTTTACTCGGTGTCTTCCAGAAGTTAATCTCTTCTAAACTCAACGAGTACTACGGATTTGATCTCTTGGAAACCATCCTATTGAAGGTCCCGGATGACAGACTTCAACCATACGTCTCTAACATTGGTGTGCTGCTCTTGCAAAGATTACAAAACTCTAGAACGGAGAAATATGTCAAACGTCTTGTCTGTTTTGTTTCTAAGCTTACGATGATCAAATCCACTGACTACAGTATTCTCTTTTTTGAGCAAGTTCAAAGCGGTATTTTTGGGGTCATTTTTGAGCAATTCCTCTTGCCATCTATTGCCAACATTGGAAACTTGAACGATAAGAAAACCGTCATCATTGGCTTAACACATCTGATCCAATCGCCAAAGTTCATTAGCGGCGAGTTTCAGAAATTGCTGACCCCAACTGTCGAAGTGCTGTTGCAACTGACCACTTCCGAGTCCATCAAGTCCTTGAACGCAGATGTCGATGAGCTTGCTGGACTGGAGATGGAAGAGATCTCTTCCTTTGGCTCCAGTTTCTCTAAATTGAACAGTATTCCAGTCAAATCCTTGGATCCCTCAAAGATGACCCTCGCTGAAAGTAGGACCTACTTGGTGGGACAATTGAAACAACTTGATCAACAAAGCAACGGCATGTTCATCAACCAGGTCAAATCTCAACTGAATGAAGACGGTCTCAAAAACTTGGCCATCCTGGGCTTCTAAAATCGGTATCTACATCCTAATATGAAACTCGTATGGAATTATCCTCATAAGAATTGTAGAATTGTGGCATGTTTCATCCGGACACCACAACCCTCTTCGATGGCCGAATAATTTTTTTTCTTCACTTTTGCCGATAATTGATGGGTATTAAAGAGGTTTCAAGCGTAGAATTTGGTGACACTTGACGATGCTCAACGCTTCCAGAAGGGTGTTTGGGTCTGTTACACGCCAGAGAAGACATGTACATATAAATTCTGAACTTTCGGCTGCTTTGGAGTCTGCAAACGAGCTTCCGGTTGTGGTCATTGGTGGAGGACATGCCGGTTGTGAAGCTGCTGCCGGGTCGGCTAGAGCAGGTGCCCATACTACACTGATTACTCAAGCGTTGGATAAGATCGGCACCTGCTCGTGTAACCCGTCGATGGGTGGTGTTGGTAAGGGTACTCTTCTCAGAGAGGTTGATGCGCTTGATGGTGTGGCTCCTAAGGTTGTTGATAAGGCTGGTGTTCAGTTCAAAGTGCTGAACAGCTCTCGGGGTCCTGCTGTTTGGGGTCCAAGGGCTCAAATCGATAGAAAGATCTATCTCAGGGAAATGCAATCAGTGTTGAATAACTATGAAAATCTGGATCTATTGGAAGGGCAAGTGAAGGACCTCATCATCGAGCCTGAAGGAGATGTTCACAGAGTTAGAGGCCTAATATTAGAAGATGGCCGTATCTTCAGAGTGTCACAGGTGGTTATCACTACGGGGACATTCCTTGGAGGCGAGATTCACATTGGTCTTAAGGCCTATCCAGCAGGAAGAATCGGAGAGAAGCCAACATATGGAATCTCTGAAACTCTTCGAGATGCCGGCTTCAAGCTGGGGAGACTTAAAACTGGTACTCCTCCACGTTTCTCTTCAAAGACCATCAACTACGAGGGGTTGGATGAACAACTGGGTGATAATCCACCACAAACGATGTCGTACATGAATGATGAAGTGGCCATCAAGGAACAGCTGAAGTGTTACGGCACTAGGACCACTCCCCAACTACATGATTTGATACGTGCCAACTTGGACAAATCCATTCATATTCGTGAGACTGTTCGTGGTCCTCGTTACTGTCCGTCGTTAGAGTCTAAAGTCATAAGATTCCCAAATAACGAGGGCCATAGAATATGGTTGGAACCTGAGGGTTTGGACACTGATCTTGTGTATCCGAATGGTATTTCGATGACCATGCCTGAAGATATTCAAGAGCAACTTGTTCGTATGATTCCAGGCTGTGAGAATGTAAACATGGTACAGCCTGGTTATGGTGTTGAATATGACTATGTGGATCCACGTCAGTTGCGTCAAACGTTAGAAACCAAGCTTGTCAGAGGCCTTTTCCTAGCTGGACAGATCAACGGTACCACAGGTTATGAAGAAGCAGCTGCGCAAGGATGCGTTGCTGGCATCAACGCTGGTTTGGCATATATGGATAGACCGCAGTTGAAACTGAGCAGGTCAGACGCATACATGGGTGTTTTGATTGACGATTTGATCACCAAGGGAGTGGACGAGCCATATAGAATGTTCACTTCAAGATCGGAATTCAGAATAAGCGTTAGATCTGATAACGCTGATTTGAGATTGACGGCAAAGGGGAGAGAGCTTGGAGTTGTCGGTGATGATAGATGGCATAGACATTCTAGTGACGTCAATATCATGGATGAAACAATACAAACCATGAAGGAAACGTATCTGAGCTCACATAAATGGAGCGACATATTGGGTATTAACGTTGGTGTCGACTCTTCAAAGAAATCCGCATATGACATGCTTCGTTTTAACAACGTTACCGGTAAATTGGTGTTACCAGCATTGGCTGAAAGATATCAGGATATTCCAAGCAGGGTTCTTCACAAAATTGAAATCGAAGGTAAGTATTCGCCATACGTTAACAAGCAACGCAATTTCATCAAGGCATTCCAATCTGATGAGACCCTGTTCCTTCCGTTGAAATTTGACTATTCCTCAATGGCCTCTCTGAGCTCAGAGTGCAGGGATATTCTCAACAGGGTACAACCGGAGACGATTGGCCAAGCCAGAAGAATTCAAGGTATAACACCAGCTTCCATTTTTGAGCTTTATAGGCTGGTGAAGACACGTCAAGAGGAGATTAAAGACGAAAGAGCAATTGTGAGTCCCTTGGCTTGAACCGTGCTTGTACATAGAACATAATCACAATTTGTCCAGTTTGTGCAAATGTAGCCGTAATTCTTGTAGGTCCTCCATAGGCAAACGATCATTTACTATTTGCACAAGGTCCGCTTGTGTCCTAACAAGTCTTTGTCTTTTCAAGAGGAGGAAGGAGCTCTTCAAAGCGATTGATTTGGAATCTGAATGATCTGCGAATGACACAAGATCCTGGGATATCTGATCGAAGAACTCGTTGGAGATTTCCCGTATCACAGTGCTGCAATCGGGTGCAAATGGTCTCTTTGAAAGAGTTTGAAGGTGCTTGTAAACCCTTTTAGAGCCCAATGGATCATTCTTGAGTGTCGATTGTCTAGATGTACTCTTCCGCGTTGAAACTGCATTCTTCTTTGCAACGATAGCGCTACTTGAAGAGTCCTTTCCATTCTCCAAAAACGGGTTTGATTGTAAGCCTTCCTGAATGAGAGAGTATTCCTCTCCGTCTTCCATGCCTTCATCGTCCATGATCCCCTCTGGCATGGCAATATCGGAGAACCCTCCTGATAACGGCTTGGGAGTGAATTGCTCCACAGAGGCCATATCGTGCTCCTCAAGTGGCATGTTATCAGGCTGAACATCGAAATCGTAATCCACATCAGACCTTGGTGCCGGGGTGGTATTCTTATCAAACACTTCGTCCATAAGCTCCGCAGGAGCGTGTAATTCACCGAATTGATCTGTCTCATGGCCTGCCTCTTCAATACCGCCATCTCCGTGGCCTTCCGCTTCCCCTTCGCCCTCTTCTCCCTGTGGCTGGTGTCTATCATCAACTCCATGGCTCTCCTGCTCTCTCACAAAGGCCATCGAAAGAGCTCTCAGCATATTCTGCGGCGTGGTGCTTACTCTCCTTCTCCGTCTCGGAGTCAGCATATCAGCCTCCATGATCGTAGACCTCCGTCTCCTCGTGGGGGTCCGCACCGGAGTCTTTGATCTGTTTCTCCGTGGTGTTTCTCTGCGGCTCGACGCTCCAGGCGTGCTTCTATTGGACCTTCCATTCCTCTGTTTCCATTCGTTAGTACATACACCATCCACGAAACATCACACATGCTCACTGTCTCATCAATTCGCCCTGGTGTCTCCGACATGGCCTCTTTTCCGTGGTTTTGCAACGTTGTTTTACGTCTGATGCCTTTGTTTACATTTATGTGCTGTTTTGTTTTGATGTTTTTTTGTTGATGTTTGGGGATTTTGTCCCGTGTTCGATTCTCCCCAGTTGCTCTATTCTATAAAACCTGATTATGTAATCTCATCGGCTTAAAATTTTATGTGGATAGCGATGAGCTACAGCATTTCAACCTTTGCACTGCTCGATGAAGTAGCTCTGTGTATCGCATTATCTGATCAAGAATGAGTAAAGTGGAGAACCCTGATGACCTTAACGATGGGCTTGATTATCAAGTAGATTCTGAGGAAGAAGTTGCAGCCTTCGAGGTCCAAGAGGGCGAAACCGAAGATGAAATAGTACCACAAGAGACTCAATCAACTAGTGGTGCTGGTAAGAAGCGTAAGAAGCCAGCCACCGACAAGCTGAAAGAGAAGAAGAAGATCAAGATGGAGCAAGACATCCAGAAGAAAAAGCAACTGGCACTCTCTGATTCCAACGAGTTGGCTCAGTTCTTTACGCAGGTACTGTTGCAGCAGAACAACGATGCGACACAGTTGGACTATTTCAAGAAGTCTGACTTTGTCGACGCTTCCAAGTACAAGGAAAAGAGAAATCTGGACAACTTCAAAGACTTTACAGATAAGTACAACAAGGGCTTAACGATAATACTGGCGATAAACCGTGTTAGAATTGGTGATTTGTTCAAGGCACTGGGACCCAAGTCAAAAGCGTTGAAAGTCGGCAAAGGTTACGAGTTCAAGATGAGAGAAGATACCAAGTATATTATTGGTACTGTGGAGAGAGTATTGAACTTGGATTTGACAGAACATCCTGTTAAATCAATCATCATCGATGCCTCATACCAAGATCAAAAGACCCATAGTGTTCTCGACGAATCCAAGTTGACAACTCTTTTGAAGAAGTTCCAGGGTATTAAAACTATCCTTTACTGATATATTTGTATATATATATAAGCTATCCCATTGAGTCATCCTTCTCCCATCGCATAGTTCACAATTATATAATATATTATTATATAACTATAATTCCTGCTTATGTAAGCTCACCAACCACTATTTACATTTTCCCCTTTTCGGAAATTTCATTATATGCATCAAATGCCTGAGGAGGAGTTCAAACACAACTATTTCTACAAAAATAGCTGAGACTTTGTCTCACAATTGGACGTTATATATTGAAGCAGCAGGGTGATAAATAATGAGCTCCAACTCTTTAACCGGTAGCATCGACTCCAGAGAAACCGAAGTACTTCTTGGAACCACCGAAGCCACCACCACGACGGTAACTACAGACGCAAATATCGATTCAAACAGAACAACCAATATGGGTTCATTGGAGGATCTTGAAAACACTGCGCATGCAGACAGAGAGAGGTTGAGAAAGACTATTGAGCTCTATAAGACTGAGACGAGATCACAGAGAGCAGCTGCCCATGAATACGATGCTGAGTCCCTGACGCATTCTGTCCAGCACTCCTTAACAATGACCGATGACTTTACAGATGCCGATGACTTTATAGTTAACAAGTCTGATCACGATGGCTCAGAGCATGGGGTCCAGTTAAGACAACACACTCCTCCAGACCAGCAACTGCAAATCGATGAGAACGATAACACAGAAATTGCACCTGTCAAACTACAGCCTCCAAGGGCTAACAATCAAAACTCCCCTTCTACAATAAGCAACAGAATGTCCATAATCTCAGACTACGCGGGGAGTATCCATGAAGTCAGCCAAGTTAAGTATGTTGTTGATCAAGAGCAATCCCCATCTGCTGAATCAACTGCTGCTTTGAAGAAACCAGTTGTCAAGATTAGCAGAAACCCATCAAAGAATACGAAGAAGGACACTGTTGCAGGCTCGAGCTCTGAATCCACCTCAGGATCTTCTCGTTACCCTGTGTCCATGTATAGTGCTAACAACGAAGCCTCACTGGTCAAGCCAATCGCTGAAGAACGTAAGACTTCAACAGATTCCTTCGATTTTGGTGCTGGTCAGTTGAAGACCACCAAGAGGGGCCAGGCTGTTGGCCCTGAAAGGTCTCACATCACCGCCTTGGACCCTACAATCCCATCAAGATCACCAAGAAGACCAGTGTCTATGGTCATCACCGGTGATATCCCACCACCTCCAATCGATACCTTACCTCATCATGGCAGGGCCAAGTCAGTTGATGATTTTGTTCCTGAAAAGAATGCTGGACCAAGAGATATCCTCATCACGAGCTCTAAGAAAGACCCAAGACCGCTTCCTCCACCACCAGTTCCTCAACATAAATCTAAGAAGAGCACTACCACGGATGATGGATTTGTGACCGAAGATGAAACAACAGATCCTCTAACTTCCAAGAAGAAGAGATTATCTAAAAAGAGAAAATCTAAGCACCATTCAAAGAAGTTTAGTGAGGAGACACTAATGCAAATGCTTCAAGTAACAGAAGGAACGATCATTGGTCAGGAGTTCCAAAACATTGGGCTTGAACCTCTTGATAAGCAATTGTTAGAGAGACTTGTGGATTCACTTTCAAGACTCACAGCAGATATGATTGTTGATCCTGATAGACACGAGGAAAGTGTTAAGAGACTAAACAAGGCTATAAAGGCTCTGGAAGGTTTCTAACAACGATTCTTCTTCTTCATTACAATGTTTTCCGATCGCTACTTTGTTTGTTAATGTTCTGTGTTCTGCTTTCATGTGATTAATAATATCTCAAATAGTTTCTCAATAATCCAAATGACAATTTCATTTCAAGTATCAAATAGTGTACCTTGTTCTGTTTCACTCGTCCATAGATAAATCACCATCTGAATCCAATAAACTTGAATGTGCGCGTCCGCCAGGAACAAGATCATCACCAACATCTTCATCAGAATCGCTTTCTTCTTCATCGCTACTTGATTCCTCGTCCTCGTTATTGATAACCCGACTTTGCTCCTTTTCAAACTCTTCGTCAATATCTTCTTCTTCTGCAGCTTCTTCTTTGTCTTCTTCTTCATCTTGTTCAAGTATCACGGAAAATTCTTTATCCTCTTGGCTTACAACATGACGCCCTTGAATGTCTTTCTCAATAGCCTCAATACGAGTCTGGAGTTTTCTGATGGCATTCTTTCCGGGTGTGTCCAGGTCTTCCTCAATCTCCTCTTTAAATTTATCGATGACATTCAAAAGATCCTCCACTTTTTCCAATGGAACTTGATTACCAATGTTAAATCTCGAAAGAGTCATAAGGACAGTTTTTCTGTATTTCTTTGATGGTCTGCCATCAAAAGTTTTCAAGAAATCAATGGCCATATCCAAATGAGTTGTCGTGCTGGCAACCTCATCTTCTGTACGATTCACAACGTTTGCTGGATCTGTCCAGTAAGTCAACTGTTGCAATATCAAACTAGGCGACAACAGTTGTGTCTCTTGGTCAGACATTTCATCGACATGAGCTGAGTATAACCTTGTAAACGCGTCGGCCGCAATTGAGCTCATCTTTTGTTGGTGATTTTGATGAGAGAAACAGTATACTGGTAAGCAGAATGCAAAAGCTTGGAGCAAACCTTGATTCTCTGCATTGACCGGATTATAGTAGGTCAAAACCAACGTTTCAAAGAGTTCGTCATCAGTTAAAACATCAGCTAGGTACAATTTACACAACCCTTCTGCACAAAGCGCCTGGAGCTCAGGAAACTGGTCATTTTTCAAAGTCTTGTAAAGCAATTTATGAAAAGACAGAGAATCGACACCATCTTCTGCATCCAAAACCTTTGTACCATGGACCGATAAAATATCAAACATTGCTTTGATTGCTATGAGACGAAGTTTTTGTTCACCTCTGGAAAGACAGAGACCAAATAAATAGAGCTGATCTGTGGCCAAATTGACATCAAGAAGACAACAGAGTCCCAAAGCCTCAGTTCCTAGTTCTCTAATATGAGGCCTTCTTGATCTAACTGCGGGGTTGAGTAACAAGTCTATAAGAGAATCCACAGACATGTGTTCTGACAACGGTTCATTCAATAATCTTAGCATGGCCTTAGCAATTGACAAACAGTATGTCATCTTTGATTCATCTTCCTTTGACATGTCCTCCTTATACTCAATATCATAGATATCTGTAATTATTTCAGACACCATTGCTGAGAAGTCTCGTTCATTGATGGATAACTTTTTCAAAACCTGAAGTGCAGCAGAACATAATTCGTCAGTAAGCTTATCATTGGCTAAAGAAGATCTCACAACTTGTAACATTGCCCTTCTTCCAATTTCATCACTAAAATCGTAATCCACGGCAATTGTCAACAACTGTAAGATTACAAAAGTGATGTCCTGTTCGTCATCATCGCTCAAATCTCTGATCTTATTTCTTTCCTGCAAGTATTTTGTCAATAGGGCAGCCAATTCAGCAGATTCTGGATAGTTTGCATCAATCACATCGTTCAATGTATTTTCGTTGCAGTGCTCATAAAATGATCTTGCTAAAAACGCAATTTCTGGAGTCAATTTACTCCAGATCTCTTGAGGAAAAGTAATCTTTGAGGTGAGATCCCTTCTAAGGTCAAAAAATTTCTTCATTGCAAGCTCTGCAACTTCAGAAGTGGAGATATGTAGTCTCTCCAAGAGTTCGATTAGATCACCATCTACGGTGGCAAGCCAATCTTGGCCAAACATTTTCACGCACGCCTTTTGAACTGATTCATCACGATCTTTCAACCCCCACGATAACAATTTTTCCCTTGTGCTGGAGCGAATAGTTCTGAAATCACCAATTTCTTTGACAACCCTTGAATAGACCAATCTTCTATTGATAGCATTTGTATCTCTGGCTCTTTCCAACAAGTAGTTCGTTGTTGTTTCATTCTTGACCAAGTTCAACAATGCCGCTCTTCTAACTTCAGGAGAGGGATCATTCTGAATGGCCACAATGAGTTTACCAGTGGCCTCATCTATTTCTTCACCATCTTGGAATCTTGCTATGCAGTGCAATGCCTTGATTCTGATGTATGGTTCCTTATCGTGGATTCTCTTGTCCAATTGGAACAACAAGGACTCGTAAAGCTCGTCATCAATCTCACGCATACCTCCCATGATGAAGTCTAAGAGCTGTACCACTCTGTAGCGCACCGTCTTATCCTTACTCTCGATACCTCGGAGTAGATGTGTAATGAACATATGAATAAATCTCGAGCTGAGTGTATCTTCTTCCCCCTCGTCTTGTTCCTCCCCTTCTCCTTTTTCTTCCTCAACGTCATAGTCATCTTGCAACGTTGTGATAAACGCACAGACTAACTTCGCAATACGGTCCCCCACAGGTTCCGTCCTCTTAACGACCAACACCTTGTTGATCAGAGTACAGAACACATCGTTGAATGAGTCTTCGAGGCCTAAGGTGTTAGCACGTTCTTGAAGGGCTCTAATCATTATGACCTGTCTCTTATGGCCAGTCATGGAACCCTGAGAGTCCTGGAACACCTTGGCTAGGTGCGCATGGATTTCTTCCGGCGTCTTTAGCTTCTCGGTGAGAAGACTTGTTTGTTTCCTAACCGCTGTGGACATTCTCTCTTTGCTTGTTTGGAAGTGCTTCGTTCCTACGACGCGTTTTGTTTGTTTTGATTTTGATTTTGTGTTTTTGTGTTTGTTTTGATTTTTCTGGTTTGTTTACATTTCAGTGCTCTTGGTGTACGGTTGTAAATTTCACTCGGGAGGGTAACTTTGCTATCACCTTAATCTTATACGACACACTCTATACCTCACCATTATTTCGTAAGCAGCTCCTTGTTGGAAGAGCTGATAGTAAATGTTGTGTGTCTAGCTTGCTGTATAGGACCCATGGTGTGTATTTAGTAGTCGATATAAAGCTTCAAGTTTTAAGATATAAAACTATGAAGAGGTCTCTCAAGTATATTAATAGAAAAGTGGCTGTATAAGCCGTCTGACCCAGTATTGGCTTGTAAATGTGCTATGTACGTTAGTTTTAAGATATATAGACACATTACAAGGTCAACAAGCCTAAAAGGAGCACGGTCAGCAGAGTGTTGGCCACCTTGCTTGCAGCTGACCCTTCGTAAGTGGACAAAGAAGCAACCTCTGCAGTGGTAACACTGGCAGGTACAACGGTTGTTGACTTGTCAGTCATCTCGCCATTGCCATTTTCATGTGTGGTTCTTCCTTCCGCTGCTGTCTCTGTCACCTTTGTAGTGACTGTGATGTCAGTCTCACTGGTTATTTGGCCTTCGCTTCTAGTTATGGCAGTAGCAATAGGAACATTGACTGAAGTAGTCAACACATCAACACATGTTTCGTCACAGGTTATGACTATCTCAGTACAGACCTCCACCTCGCACGAAGTCACAGTGATGACTGTGGTCTCAGGTTCAAGTGGACAGTAAGTTGTGTAAGAGGTGACAGCACCATTTTCAAAAGTGGTCACAACAGTCACTCCTGTCGTGATGTCTGTAGTGAAACATTCAGTCTCTTCACAGGTTGTGATGGTTACAACAGTCGTAGAGAGGTTCTCGAGCTTGGTTGTAGATGTAATGGTGTTGTTAGAGTATGAGACGTCAGAAGAAAGCACAGTGATATACTCTCTTTGTGAGACTGGTTCGCTGGAAACCTCCAAACTGGTGGTGGATACTCCAGAGTCTGTTATAGGCTCGCTGGAGGTCTGTTTGGTGGCATCAGAAAGTGATTCTGCAGAGGGTTCGGTGGATGGCTCGCTGGATGGCTCGCTTGATATCTCTCTGGATGACTCTGCAGATGGCTCGCTTGATATCTCGCTAGATGGCTCGCTAGATGGCTCGCTAGATGGCTCACTGGATGGCTCGCTGGATGGCTCGCTGGATGTCTTGCTTGATACCTCGCTTGATATCTCGCTGGGTGGCTCACTGGATGGCTCAGATGTAGATGGATTGGTGCCTGAAGGTCTGAAAACAAAATCAACCTTACGTGACGGTAAATGATTACAATTGACATCATAAAAATCAGTGTACATGATCCGGATACATCCATCATACGTGAATCCATCTGGAAGATATTCTTCACGACTTGTTCTGCCTGTTGTCCGGTCACACTCTGGACTCAGAAGATATGTCTCACCACCTTTGGTTATTGCAACTTCTCCTGCATGGTCGAATGCATCGATATCTTTACTTGAAGCAATAATGTAATAACCTTGTTCCAAATTGACAACCATTTCGCTTGGTGCCATGAAATACTCGTCCAGTTCTCCGTTACCTGCAATCAAGAATTGGATGTTGGTAACGTCATCATAATTTTCAGTGAAATTGAAGAAGAAGTAGTACTTGTAATAAGTATCATGTATCACAGGGTCCACAACCTGATCTGTCCATGTGATCCCATTGTATGAAAAACCGCTAACATCAGTTGAACGGAAGTTGACCCCATAGCAGTCAAGCGTGTTTCCGCCAGAAGTGTAAGTGTAAGAGTAAGAAAGGTCATATGTGACGGTGTGGGTCTCAAATGCAAAATCTGCGGTTACTTCCTCACCAGCTGCAGCTGGAGAAGCAACTACCAGCGCAATAGAGATGGAAAATATAAGCAATAAGCGATTGAATAATTCCATTGAAGAGCTTTGAGTGTTGAGAGAGACTTGCAGTCTATGGATTCAGAGGACTTTGCTACAAGAAGATGGGCTTTTATGTTGAAAGTTCCCGTCAAAGAGTGCAAGTAGAACCATGGTCAATACATAATAAGCTTTGCCCCTAAGGACCCAAATGCAAAGCGTAAACAGTCGAGATTTGACTAGTCCATTATCGTACCATACGGTATTTGGTGTTTGGCACGTACCACCACTCCCAGCCTTGTGAATATCGCATGATTTGGTCAGATATTGGCTACAATTGGCCTGTAATACCCATTTTGAAGTTCATGGTCGAATAATTGGAACCTACAGCTTTTAACAAGGTTTCAACCCTATCTACAGAAAGGGAAACGAGTTAATCCCTTAGTATGCAGACTGTGCATTGTGTGTGCTTTAATACCAGCTTTAAAAGATGTTTTTGAGATGTAAGGCTGACAAAACCAGCATACAACCAGTTTTTAGACTCTGCCTCACTGATGACAATGTGGATGCTAACCTCGTGAGCCAAATACTGTTGCATTATTCATCCCTGTGTGAGTATCCTTGAATGACTTGGCGATGAACAGCACGGCCAGTTGAATGACTTAAAAATGAACTGATTAGATATAATTGGGCATCGTGTAAAACACAATAAAGCGTATATTTCATCAAGCACATTGAGGTGGCTTAGAAAGTCATCGTTGATGGTTTGACAGGTCTTCTCTGGGCTCAAAGCCCCTTCCATTCCGTATTCTATTGTATAGCCCTATGGAAAGCTAAGCTGAGTTATTTTAGCTTTGACGGTGATAATAAAGTCCAACACTGCCATTGGTCGGTCTGGAGACTCAATGTCAGCCTTGCAAGGGCTAGAACATGAGGATACGGCTTTATATTCCATCGATCATACCCCAGCTGGTGTCTACTTTGCACTGAAACATTTGTAGCTCCTTGGTGCTTGACACTAGGCCAAAGTACTTCTAATAAGCAGTATGTTGTATGTAAGTAGATTGTGCCATTCTAATGAGAATACACGATTAACAACCACTATTGACAACTGTGTAGCAGACAACTGGCATTAACCCTGAGATCGTGAAAGGCACTTGGTAGTAAGGCAGTCTATAGCTAAAAAGGTTCAGCATTCCCTTAACTAATTAGGCCTCTGGGAAGCCTGCATGCAACTTAAATCTGTATTATTTCTAATACATCTTAAATATCTTTTGCATAAAGTCACAATCTATGGGATGTGGAAGCTGGAAGTTTGATGTTGGAACCACAGGTGTCGAAATATAACTTGGTGTACAAGTGTGGGTTCAAATCTTTAAAGGACAACCTACATCCACTGATTCCTCCACCTGATTCATATTTCTAACTCAACAAGTGCCTCTGTGCCTAGAACATCCCTTTCCGTCCTAAATACACAGTGGTACACTTCATAAACAAAGCATGGGCCTCATAGCGTTATGGTCCCCAATATTTAATGCTTAGATATTAAAATACTACTGCTCGGGACACCGGAGAAGCCCTTGCTTAGCATATCCACACACCAGAAGCCCACATCACGCCCACCAATACAAGGCAAGCTCTTGCAACATCAGCTAACTTCGAAAGTTGTGTTTAAAAGGATGTTATCACCATTGTCTGCAGGCATTTTCCTGTTGTGAGGCATCTCGTATGCTGTTTTGGTCTTTCACCTATACGTAAGATGCCGTTCAAAAGAATGGTTAGTGGATGATATTGGCCCGGTACTGCCAAAGTATTTCAGTCGCACCACGTATGAGTACGCTTTAGATAGACTTTATGAATACATAAGCTCTATCAGACGCATGCTGATGTTCTTGCCTGTTGATATCTCTTGAAAGGGTTCGTTGAAGGTACAGCTGTCATGGGATGTAGAACTTTTTAGTCTAGCAGGGTTAACAAGATGACACCTTGATATAGAGACTAATCCCATCGTGGTAGTATCCATTCATAGTTATAATAAAATAGTAGCATATATAGTGTTATACAGTAATCTGAGGTTTTATTTCAGAATAACAATAATCCAAAAATAGCAATGGCCAAGATAGAATTGGATATAACTGATGGCGCAGATCCCTCAAATGTGGTTATAGCTATTTCTGACTCGGCAGCACCAGTAGTACCGGCAGCACCAACAGTACCCATAGCACCAGTCGATCCCAGGCCGATATTGGAAGAAGTGGTAGCTCCTCCAGAGCCAGCCACATTGGTAGTTATTGAAGCCTTTGTACTAACAGGCAGTGCTTGTGTTATTTCTTCTCCTGATTTTATACCAGTACGTGAAACCATAGTAGATGCCCTAGTAATAGTGGCTTCTTCTAACGTAACCGTTTCAGTAATAGCTTTTGAGGTCTTAGCTATGCCTTCACCTATACTTGTTGTAACAGTGACTTTAATAGTTTTGGTTATAGGAACTTCACTGCAAGTCTCACCTACACAAGACTCAACAGTACTTGTGACCACTTGGGTATAAACCTTTGGAGTTTGAGGAACTTCGCAGAAAGTAGTGTAAGTCGCCAGCTTGCCATTTTCAGTCGTTGTAATCGTAGTGATGCCGGTAGTAACAGGAATCTTTGTACAAATGTCTTCCTCACAAGAAGTGACTGTAATAACGGTGGTTCTCAGATCGAATTCAGTGGTGGTTGGGCAGTATGTAGTGTAAGAAGAGACAATACCATTCTCTGTAATGGTTATAATGACTACTCCTGTTGTCACTCCTGTTGTAATACATACATCTTCATCGCATGATGTGACAGTTATTACAGTTGTGGAAATGTCTTCAATTGTACTGGTTGATGTGATCTCAGCTTCTGCAGTGAAGACAGAAGTTTGAGACGATGAGCTTTGTACTGATTCTGAGATAGAGCTGGTAGTCTCTTCAGATAACTCTGAAACAGAGCCTTCTGGCGAACCAGAAGGCTCTAACACGGAGCTGCTACCTGATTCTTCTGAAGATAACAGTGATGACATAGAGGATGAAACCGTAGAAGAGCTTATCAAAGCCTCAGATGATGAATTGGTAGCATTTCCCTCAATCGTTGCCTCTAAGGTCCATTCCAAGAATGATGATCTCTTAGACAATCTGGTGTCATATGGAACTTCCATCAATATTGTAACTATGGAGGTCCAAATAGAAGTATCAGGGTATGGTTCTCCACTTACTGCAAAGTTGACAATGTTGGTCTCTGATATATTTCCTGGCACTTGGAAAGCAACGGTGTCAGGTGTCAACATGCTTTGATTGAAAGTGTTTACACTGTCAATATACCCGAGACCTAAGTTGTAACTGTACTGATTGTTTTCAGTACCATTGTTGGAAAAGGTGACATAAAGTGAAATCCACGGACCAAGGTTCTCTGGAATGGTTAAAGTCCAGACAAGATCACCATAACTTGAGTAGCTAGGAACTTCTCCTTCTTGGAAACCGGATAGATCAAAATCATTCGCACTAGGCGTAGAAGTTGGTCTGACGATGTTTGAAGACTCACTAATGCTGGACTGTGTCTCCATGCTAGTGGAAGAGCTACTCATTTCAGGAGGAATAGAAGATGAAATCTTAGAAGATAGGTTCGCAGTTGACGAGCTCACACTTGACGAGCTCACACTTGACGAACTGGAAGTTGACGAGCTCACACTTGACGAACTCACACTTGATGAACTCGCACTTGATGAACTCACACTTGACGAACTGGCAGAAGATGGGCTCGCGGAGGTTGAGGTAACAGTTGCTCGAACTTTTGGCCACACATATGAACCTTCCTGGTCTCTTGCTTGTACCGTGATATCTGCTGTTGCAACCCAAACTGTACCGTTTGTTATTCCCGTGTTGAACAAGAGAATCAAGCTACCATCTTCATCTGGATTTTCATAACAATATGCACGACCAGTAGAAGGACCATATAAGTAAAAGCTAAATTGCTTCACCTCAACACCATCAATGTATCCAGCTGCATCTGTGAAGTTATATCCATCATATTCAGTTCCATTGCGGGTTAACCAAACGCTCACATATGTCCATATGCCTGCTGCTCCCGGGAACTCCACTTCCCAAGTGAGTTCATCATCAACGTAATATCCAGACAATACTGGAGATGCTGTTGGAAGCATGGAAGTTGTTGACGGCATATCCGGTGCTGAAATTCTTAACTCGTTTGCATACATATACTCATAAGTGCCATCTTCCAAAATGAACATCACCTGGACTATAGCACTCCATTCATACTCTGCATATGGATCTGCATAAATGTTTAATACAAAAGATCCATCTTGCTCAGCAAAGGCACCTGAATAATTTGCGTATACTTGATCGTCCGTTATGTTTGTGAAAAGATGCTCTTCTGTGCTTTTACCATCGATTATTAGCTCCACGTTTGTGAAATTATAATCGTCTCTGATGTAAGGCTTTTTCTCTGCTGTTATTGAGACCGACTTGAGAGGCCCGTAAGTACTTGGAATTGTCAATGTCCAAACCAAAGTTTCGTCAGCGTATTCACCAGATACTTCTGGTGTAGATGCTGGGGTTGTCACTTCAGGAAGAACAGCAGTTGGATTTCCAGTATTGGTTCCTTCAGAGGCGCCAGGAGATGTACTTGAACATCTTGTAGACCCTGTTGGCTCTATAGCCAAAGTTTCACAGGCAGACAGTGCTGCAGTCAAAAATTGTGCATAGCTATCCCATAATGTCCAACCACAATCCATACACGCTGGGTAGTAAGACAGGAAGTCAGAGGTTGGTGAGCAGAGACAATCAGTATCGTAAGGACCAGAGTAAGAATCGGTCTCATTCAAAGAACAATATTTAGCGACTGTAACAAGGGTGTCACAAGATGACATGCAGTCATAAGAAGCACACACATTGTACTCATCGTTCGAGTCAGCGAGTCCATTGGCGTTTGCGTGGGGTTTACCAGCCGGTAAACCACAAGCCAATGCGATGAAGAAAAGTCTCGACCCTAAAGAAGTAAAAAGGCCTTTCATGTTTCTGTTGTTCAGATAAGGATTATAAAAGGCGTCTCAGAGTCCTCCATATCAGCAAACCGAGTTCATTATATACGTATCAGTCTCACCTTCCAGCTCTCATTCCAACTGGACGACAAAGCAACTGACCACATCAGGCAATGCCAAGGTTATACCCTCCAAAACTCAACAAATAAGATTACACAGGTCGGTCCATTGTTTGTGCTCTTTCCTCCTCTGGTCATGACTCTGTTTCCCATGCTCTGACCAATAACTTTCTCATAAAAGTTCAGAGTTCTAAAGCCAACTCGAGAGATGTAGACTTGACGCACAATATGCATGCGTTATGCAATATAACAGCAACCGGACCTAAAGATACATGACGATGCACCTTTATGAAACTCTAAAGCTAGTTCGCCATTTTGAAACTTGGAAACCAGTCGATTGCCACGGCAGCAAAATCTTTTACAGGGTTTTGGAGCATTGGGGAACCAAACAGAGAGTTGCTGTATTCTCAATCTTCTCCAAATCATTGGGGTTTGACACTGTCCTCGAACAATTAATGCATCTAATATGACGCCAGTGAGACCCAAAGAATATTAGTACGCGATGTTGAGGAATGATTAGTGTGTATTGATTGAGTTCTAATCTCATGTTATCTTTCAAATACCATAATAAAAGTGTCATTATCACTTCAATTTCAAACACCATGCAAGTCAGTATGTGACTGTTCAACTTTTACCTGCAAAATCTGCAATTAGAGATAAGTGAATTGGCCAGGGACATATCTGTTCCTCTTGTCCATTGGTTTAGGTGTTGGTTGCCATATTGAGTCCGAAATCGTCATTCTTGCTGATACCCAACTCTAACCATGTTCTGGGCTTTGAATCCACAGTTGTTGGGTGAGAAAAGCAGCACTGGGAATACCCATCTTCAGCAACAATATGTGAAATGGTGCTCTATGACCCAGAGATTATGAGGCGTAGTTACCTTGAGTTCCAGATCACGATGACGTTGTAGGACTTCCAAATAGACTCAAAACAACACGTTTCAAGCACTCAATATGATGGCGATCTACTGCTTACTCTGCAGCCATTCAATTGGCTACAGGCATGTTATCACCACACGAGGTGGGCCAATGTCATTAAAATCACTCAACAACTTGGTAGACATGTACCAAAACTTTGTACTGCCTTACTTGAAGCACACCTGGTGCTGCTCGATGTGGTGCTACATATCCTCATAGTTCAAAATTCAGTAGGAATTACCCAGCTCCTGGCCTCTCTAACAACTACATATGCCTGATATGACAAATTTCCCAACTCCATGTACTGAGTTCACAGTCTCAAGTTCCAGCTTCCTCGGCAGAAAACACATTGACAAGAAAGAACAGCATTGTCCTTCAACTCACCTATGGCTCCACCGATCAAGCCCGAGGTCCAAACGCTCCTAAGACGTGAGCTGTTATATAACGACCCTAATAATGCCAAATGGTGTTTACCGAGGATCAAACCAAAACACCCGGACATTTTGAGAAAAAAGGTCAAGCACTTATTACGTAATGTTTACGTAATCAACCTCATCGGTTCGGGCAGCATTGTCTCGGTGAAAGTTTTCAGAGCTGTGAAGTGAAAAGTTTACGATGAAGTTTCGAAAAGATATAAAACACACATTCGATATAAAGAACTTATTGGCCGTGGAAGTAAGTGACATGGAGGTTCATCGTTGTAGATTTGTGGATTACACGCCACATACGATCACATCATTGGCGTTTTCTTATCCCTCAACTGCGAAGTTTGCTCCCAACGATCTCAGATTAGCAGTTGGACGTAATAATGGTGATGTTGAGATTTGGAACCCAAAGAACAAGTGGGTGCATGAGCTGACTCTGTACGGTGCTAAAGAACAAAGCGTTGAGGGCCTGGTCTGGTGTAGTCCAGAGGGGGAGTCTCCTAGGCTTTTCTCCATTGGAGGCACTACAAAGCTTACTGAATGGGATCTGAAGACTGGTAAGGTGCTTTTGGAATATGACTGTAACGCTGCAATTATATGGTCGTTGGCTAAAAACGAGAGCCAGGATAAGATTGCCGTAGGATGTGATGACGGTACTGTCGTGGTTGTTGACATCTCTGGTGGAGTTGGGAGTATTGAGCATTATGCCTTCTTGCAAAGACAAGACGCTAGAGTATTAAGTCTATGCTGGAAAGGTGACTCGCATGTCATTGGTGGATGTGCAGATGGTAAAGTGAAAGTTTGGAGTTGTTCGCCTTCAAGTAAGAGACTTGTCTCGTCCATGAAAGTCGACAAGAGTAAGACTGAGAGCACACTGGTCTGGTCGGTGCTCTATCTTCCAAATAAGGATCAAATCGTCTCTGGTGACTCAACGGGTTCTGTCAAGTTTTGGGAGTTCTCTAGCTTCACCCTCTTGCAAAGTTTCAAAGTCCATGAAGCTGATATCTTGACGATCTCTACGGATCTGAACAACAACTGTGTCTTCACGGCAGGTGTTGATCGTAAGATCTTCAGATTCCAAAACATTGAACAGCAAAAGAATCAGAAATGGGTCAACCTCTCCAATAGGCTCTTCCATTCCAATGATATCAGATCGATGGCAACTTTCGAATCTAAAAATCTGAATTTGTTGATATCAGGTGGTGTTGAGAAGAACATTGTCGTTTCATCCATCAAAAGCTTCGCCGATGGACAGTACAGAAAACTGAGCATAATACCACAGAGAAAGCACGTTGTGATGAATCGTGAGCGTAAACTGGTTGTCATGTGGCAAGATCAAACTGTCAAGATCTGGAGACTTTTACAGAAGATCGTGGAGGTTGATTCTGATGAGGAAATGATCAATGGTCATGAAGCAGACGATGGTGTTGAGCAATTGAAGGAATCATTCGAACTGGTTGCCAAATTGACACTTTCAGACGAGGAAAACATCACGCAGTGTGCCATCTCCCAGGATGGGACCATTCTTGCAGTGGGAAGACTTTCCACTACGAAGCTATTCCAATTGAATGAAAAGCAAGGAACAAACGGGTTGAAGGTTTCCAAAATCAACAATTCCTCGATCAATGCCCTTGGCAGCTCACACTTAGAATTCTACGGTAATGATCAACTGATTATGGTTACACCGGAGAATGAGATTTACAAGGTCAGCCTGGAATCTGACGATATCGTTGAATATTCGCTAACAGACCTTGCAAAGTCCAAATCAAAATTATCGTATTGCGAGAATGTTACTCACATTGCAATTACACATTCCAAGCTGATCGTATGTCGTTCTGGTGCCCTGGATGTTGTCGAATTGGACAACGACTTACAACTGGAATCCATGCCGTTCCTGAGGCTATCCAGTTATGTCGTTCGTATTTCGATTTCCCAGGCTAACAAGAGTGTTATTCTCATCACACATGAGAACAAGATCTATGAATTTGACCTTCAATCGTCGCATTTGACATCATGGTCTAAGGCTAACTCTGAGTTCCTTCCAAGGGAATTCTTGCAGCTACAAGAATCTCCGTTGGGCATGTTCAACGTGGGCACCAGACTATGGGTCTATGGTTCCAATTGGATGAGCGTCTTCGATATGCAGATGAATGTGCCAATGGACAAGAAAGAAACCAAGAAGAGATCCAGAGCTGGTGTTGTGATTGGCCATACTGAAGAAGACGTTGAAAGTGATGAAGAGCCTGAGAATGAGAATGGAGATCTTGAGGTCTCTAGAGCCGAGATTAAAAACGGCAAAGAGGGAGGAATTGCATACCAGTTAATCAACAAGTACAAGAGTATTCTGTTTGCTGGTAATCTAACCGATGATGAGCTGATTGTCGTTGAAAGACCCCAATTTGCGATCAAGCAACCACCAGCGTTCAAACTATCTCAATATAGAGTATAACAATAAAGAACAAGCTTATAATAATCAAAGAGAACGTTTAAAGAGCCAAACAAAAAATATATATATCATTGTCATTCGGTTCGTTATATGTACAAGTACTGTGTGTACGGAATAATACGCACTCAGGAATCAATCATGTGGTTTTCCGTTGATTCTTGGGAACAGTCTCTCCGTGTGGTAGTTGATCGACGATCTAGCAGCCTTGGTTCTGACTCTATTCTCCATACAACCTTTCAGGTTCTGTTCAAGTTCTTTACACAGTGCACTACCCTCACCGTTTGAAGACCAACAGTTCAATAGGGAGGACATAAGAACCGTACAAGGCGACACCTGTTGTTCCGAAGCAGAGTTCTTCACACGAAGTCTCTCGAGCTTCGGCAATCTAACGGCAGCTGCTCTGTTCGACGACATCTCTTCCTTGTGTTGTATATCTTTATTCAATTCTCTTAACTGCTCTGGCTTGAAAAGTTCTCGACGTGCTGGGCAAAAAAAAAAGTAGCGGGATAAGTGGTGTCTGGGTTATTTAGTGTCCGGGTGTTTCACGTATGTCTGGGTGTTTCATGTATGTCCGGGTGTGACGATTTGTGTTTTCCCCGTTCGGTAGGGTAATGTCCCTTCGAATGGTCACCAACCAAAAAAAAACAAAACAAAAAGGCCTTTAGAACAACACCGAAAACCAGCGACACGCTGTGTGGGACGGGAAGTGAAGACTAAAAGAACAACGTTACAAGTTGGCCTGGTTGGTTGCCTGTTTGCCTGGTTGGTTTGGTTGTTTTTGGAACTCGATTGGACTCATTTCTATTTTGTCGTTGAAGAGCTGATTGCTTCTTAGTTCCTCTTCGTGTGTGCGTTTGTTTGTTTTTTGCAGAGAGACACTTCTCAACATTATTCCCCAAGAAAGAAGAGAGCATGAGCAATAATACCGCCAATAAGAGGCCTTTGGGTGATATTAAAGCGGATGGTGAGCCAGTGCTGAAGAAAGCAACGTCGTCTAAGGACGTTGCGAATTCGTCTTTGACCTCCACTCCCGTGTCAGAGCCTGGAACCTCTCACAATGTTGGGCCTGCGAGACCCCAAATAACAAAGATCGATGGGAAATGGGTATTCCCCGAGATTACCAAAGAACAGACTGAAGAGGCAAAGAGGTTCTTAAAAGACAAAGGAGTTATAAACTTCTTGGATAAGTACCTGCCTGACTCTCCGAGGGGCTCTGATATCGTCTATATCACTGGTTTATTGGGGTTCTTCCCTTTCAGCATGACGGAGGACATTGACGACGAGACAAACTTGATGAAAGTTGTAAAGACATTACAGAGGGCTATGAACAAAGTCATACATAACCGTTTGAGAATCACAGATATGAATACCGTCGCACAGGCCGTGGACGCTATCAAATCTGCTAAGAACATCATCGTGCTGACAGGCGCAGGTATATCGACATCCTTGGGGATTCCAGATTTCAGATCTGCAAAGGGTATCTATTCGCTGGTTGATGACCTAGGATTGGATGACCCTCAGCAGGTGTTTGACCTCGAAACATTCCGTTATGACCCTGAGATCTTCTACAAAGTGGCCCACATGATCTTACCTCCAGAGGGGAAATGGACCCCAACCCACGCTTTCATCAAAGAGCTCAGTAACCATAACAAATTGTTGAGAAATTATACTCAGAATATCGATAACTTGGAAGCCTCTGTTGGAATACCGAAGGATAAATACATCCAGTGCCATGGTTCCTTTGCACACGCAACTTGTCGTACTTGTGGATACAAGGTCGATGGGACAAAGATCTTTCCAGTTATTAGAGCTCAACAGTTGCCTGTGTGTGCACGCTGCTTCACAGAACGTAAGCAACGACTGCAGAAATCCGACTCCGTGGGAGATTTGGGCATTATGAAGCCGGACATCACTTTCTTTGGTGAAGATTTACCGCGTGTTTTCTACGAGAACTTACCAGATGATATCAGGAAGTGTGATTTGCTCATCTGCATCGGAACCTCGTTGAAAGTTGCTCCTGTTAACGAAATCGTGAACAAAATTCGACCAGAGGTACCCCAAATCCTCATCAACAAAGATGACATTTCCCATGCTGAGTTCGACATCTCACTATTAGGTTACTGCGATGAAGTTACTGTTTATTTGACCAATAAACTCGGTTGGAGTTTGGAGGTTGAAAACTATAAAGAATTGGCTTCACAACGCTTTGAAGTTGAAGAAGAAGACAAAACATTGGGTGTCTATCAGGTCCATACACTTAAAGATTAGAATCAAGACTCAATAAACTATACATTTCAAAAGGGTTTGTAATGTATTTATGTGTGCGTACAGGTTAACAGAAAGGTGTAGCGTATAAAATCGAAATTAAGGGAAAAAACATACAACCAAATCAAGTGATAACGTCTGGATCTTCTCTTCCCAAGAATTGTTTGAAGCCGAGGTACTTCACAACTTGTGCAATCTCATCTTTCAAATATTCCGTGGTTTTCAATCCATAGGAGCTTGCATCGTCAGAGTACTTCTCAATGTACAATCTCACAGTGGCACCTGATGAGCCGGTCCCTGACAATCTAACGACAAATCTTAACCCATTTGACAACTTGGCGTACAAACCTTGGTGCTTTGACACAGATCCATCCAAATCGGTATATTCAAAATCACCACCATCGGTGAACGTTACACCTTCAGAGAATTCCTTGCCCTTGATGCTGCCGCTGGTGATAAATTCTCTAAACTTATCAACAAGCTCGTTGGCACCTTCGCTGGCAACATTCTCGTAGTCGAATCTTGAAAAGAAGATTCTGCCATACTTCTCCCAGAACTTATCTTGGACAACTTTGATGGAGACTTCCTCACCTGGGTGTGATTCTGCATAAGCAGCAAGGACGTTCAACCAGGCAATGATTGCCCAAATACCATCTTTTTCTCTAACGTGGTTTGAGCCTGTACCAAATGACTCTTCACCACAGATAGATAGCTTCTTCGCATCAAACAAAGCACAGAAGAACTTCCAACCGGTTGGGACCTCATAACAGTTCAAACCCTTGTCCTTTGCAACCAAATCCAAAGCAGCAGATGTTGGCATGGATCTTGCAAGACCGTACACACCTTGCTTCTTGAAGTAAGGGATATGGTCTGCATATTCTGCAATGATTGCAACTGAATCACCTGGCGAGACAAAAGTGCCTGCACCATAAATCATGTTTCTGTCACCGTCACCATCGGAAGCAGCACCAAATGCAATGTTCTCAGCGTCAACCCTTTCAACCAAGGTATGTGCGTATGTCAAGTTTGGATCCGGGTGCAATCCACCAAAATCAGGTTTTGGAACGCAATTTTGGATGGATGACTCTGGCAATCCCAATTCATCGATAAAGATTGCCCTACCGTAAGGACCAGTGATACCGTTCAATGCGTCAAACAAAACCTTAAACCCAAGCGGCTGTTGATCCTTGATGAACTTTTTGATGAGCTCAAAGTCAAAGATCTCTTTCAAGAACTTAACGTACGCCTCGGTGGTGTCGATTATCTCCACGGTCAACGAGCCGTACTGAGTTGTTCCCAATTCACTCAAGGACACCTCTGGTAGATCCTTCTCGATCTTGTACTCCTGCAAGGCCAAACTTGCTGCAAACATCTTGTTTGTAACGCTCTCAGGCGCTGGACCACCATTGGCCAAGTTGTACTTGATACCCATGTCGTTCTTTGGACCACCCGGGTTGTGTGAGGCGGTCAAGATGATACCGCCCGTTGGGTCATCCGGATGGGATCTGATGACATGGGACGTTGCAGGCGTGGACAACAACCCGTGTTGGCCAATGATCAGCTTCTTCACCCCGTTGGCTGCGCCAATCTTCGCAATCAGCTGGATCACAACGTCGTTGTAATAACGGCCGTCTCCGCCAATCACGAGCGTAGCGCCCTCAGAGCCTTCAGGGATCGACTCCATGATCGCCTGGATGAAGTTCTCGGTGTAGTGTGGCTGTTGGAACACCGTCACCTTCTTACGGAGACCAGACGTTCCCGGCTTCTGGTCGTTAAACGCCGTGGTAGGAATCACCTCAACTGTCATTCTGCTGTGTAATTGCTGCTCTTTGTACGCTTTGTTGATTGTTTGGCAACATGGTTTTGTGGTTCGAATTGACAGCAGCCGCCGTGGGTTTTTATACGTCACGGAGAAATTAGCCGCCCAAGGACACCAGGCGGAAAAGATCAGGGAACCGTGACGAAAACGGAAGTGGTTACGAGCCCGTGTGCGATGGCCCATTAGGGTAAAATTCATTCTGCTTTGGAGTGTGTTGCTCCATGGGTGGGCTCCTTGAAGCGGTGTTTTGCTGCTTCACTCTGTCCAATTGGATGGCGGGTCTTCTCTCCCGTGTGCTCCGTAACTAACAGTGCCTTTGTAGTTGCCAGTTCTTCCCTTTGTTCTCTCTCTGTGTGTGTGTTGCTGTCCAATCACGCTTTGCCTCTGTCCAGCGAGGCTATAGAACGCTGGGGTAACCACAACAATGGGCTGTCATTTCTGCCTGGGGTTGCCTTTTTCTGGGGGGAGGGATGGGGGTGCTGCGGGCCGAGGAAAACCATCACCAGATGTATTGGCAAACCAAAGCGGAGGCCTGGCTGTAGCGCTGGTGCTTGGAGAGAGGCGACGTGTTGGACTGTAAAGGGGACACTGTCTGCGCCTTTCAGAAGTACAGTGCCACTCCAATTGGTTTATACGTCGCATGGTTGGTGGCACTGATGTTTTTATAACATAGCGTCTGGGTTTACAGCGTTGCTTGTTCCAATGAAGCATGTTGGAGCTGTGCGGCTTGCACGGTCCATGCTGACGATCACCGTTGCTCTGTTGCTCTGTTGAAGCTGATGGATGTTCAGCGGCCAGCGCTCAATTGGATACCGCGAGGAAGCACAGATATAGCTGCTGCGTATAAAATACGCCGCCGGTGCGCTCTAAACTATTACTCTTGGGCAGTTGTCCAGCGCTTGGACTTGTAGTCGATCAAGCCGCTATAAAGCCTGGCAGAGCCCAAGGGAAGTTTCAATAAAGGCTCGATCTGAAGATAGGGCCCGTCTCGATGATAGGCCCGTCTCGATGATCGAAATGCTGTCTTGCGACCAGCCGATACCAAAATACACCTAAATTTTCTCGTTGCTGGAAGCGCTAAGTCTCCTTCCTGCCTTTTAAGGAAGTTCTTCGCTCAGCTTGTACAAACAAAGCGCGTTGATCCCTTAGTTGATTCTTATGCAGCACGATAAGAACACAACGTTGATAAGCACACAAACGAATTGGGGGAAAGTGGTGAATCTATCCTATCAACCGTTATCTGTGCGTGCTGTGTACTTTAATGGACTATATAACGCATGGGGAGTGCCTCTATACCTGTTTTACGTTCATTGATATCCGTCTTTAGCCCATAGGAAGAAATGACGTTTTCCATAAGACCAATAGAGGAAAAGGATAAAGCGGAATGGTTGGACATGTGGAACGGTAAAGGCTCCTACCTGGAATTCTATAAATCTCTGGACATCGTCACCCCAGAGATCACAGAGGTGACTTTTAAGAGATTCTTCGACCCGAATGAGCCAGTTTATTGTGTCGTTGCAGTTGACGACGATACCGGGAAGCTGATTGGGTTTGCAACTTATCTGACACATAGAAACACTTGGACCATTGAGGACAGCTTGTACTTGAACGACCTGTTTGTGAGAGAAGACTCGAGGTTGCACGGTGTTGGTAGAGCACTCATTGAGAAGATCTACTCGGAAGGTGACAGGCTGAACGCTCCGCAGGTTTATTGGGCCACTCAGTTTGGCAATCATAGGGCACAGATGTTGTACACCAAAGTTGGTGTCAAGAGTGGGTTTCTCTTGTATAAAAGGCCTTGAGAATAGTAGAAGTACCGGCATTTAAGGTCCAATTCGAGGCGTATATACAAATAAGACATCTCGCACCATTCAAGCTGGAAGTGTAGATGTCCATCTTCATCTGCGATGGCTTGAGTAGAAGTCATCATCATACGACAACAACCTAACATTTCCAAATACCAGAATGAGCCCGTCTTGAAGATGCTCTTTAAGTGGACTCCAATTGAGAATATGGAATGAAACAACCACTTGTGGGGCCTTATGACAGATGGCTCTTGGGCCATTCCATTTGACCGCAGGGTTGGGATATAACCCGTCGTATTATTTTTTAGCAATATCAAATGTTAACACTTGAAGCAATGCATGAAAAGGCGCTTTACAATGACCAAAGGGATAGTTTCGTGCTTGTACCTTTTAACCTTTTGTCACAGAAGATCTACAACGTACATAAACTTGTAGGGAAGCGAAGACCGTGTCGCCAACCCGCGCGCACCAACCCCCATTAGACGTAGATGACTCATATAACCCATAACAACTACACGTAGGTAAATTTCAATTATGACGAAGGAACACCAGGAGGATGTGTATAAAGTCAACTATAAAAGGAACCGTATTGTTCATTTTGGAATACCAAAGAACAGTGAAAGCCAGCTGGGTAGAGCCGATTTCAAATGACATTCACTGTAAGACCAATTGAAGAGAAGGATAAGCAAGAATGGCTGGACATGTGGAACGGCAAAGGTTCCTACTTGGAGTTCTATAGCTCCTTAGGCGTAGTTACGCCAGAAGCCACTGAAAACACTCTAAAGAGATTCTTTGATCCAAATGAACCAGTTTATTGTGTAGTTGCAGTTAATAATGAAACCGGTAAACTAATCGGTTTTGCAAACTATTTAACACACAGAAACACTTGGACCATTGAGGACAGCTTGTACTTGAACGACCTGTTCGTGAGAGAAGACTCGAGATTGCACGGTGTTGGCAGAGCACTTATTGAGAAGGTTTACTCCGAAGGCGATCGACTCAACTGTAAAAAGGTTTACTGGTCAACTCAGTTTGAGAATCACAGGGCCCAATTGCTCTACACTAAGGTTGGGGTCAAGACTGGCTTCTTAACCTACAGAAAGCCTTAAACCACGGCTATACATAACACTTTATTACAACAAGATGAATATAAATATGACAACCGCCATTTCGAGCTGTACGATATGATTTGTTCCTTCGTGGTCTTTCAATTGTTTCTATAGAACCCTTTAAAATTAATCGTTGCTTTTCGTTAACCAAAACCCCCCAGAGTGATGAGCCCGGTCCCATCATCTTTCCTTCTTCAAAGATAATAATGATAATCATGACCATCACATGAAAAATAATAATAAATAACCATTATAATTATAGTAGTGATAATACCTTCTGTATGCTTTGTTCATCTGGTGACTTTATCCATGGCATTGGCAACGTACTCCACATTACTGGTGTTTAAACCAGCCATAGAGAACCGTCCATCCATGGTTGCATAAACGTGGAAATCATCCTTCAAGTGAGTCATTTGATCTTTGTTCAACCCGGTATAGCAGAACATACCATTCTGTTCAACAATATGATCCCAGTTCAAATCAGAGTGTCTTGTCAAATATCCATGTAACTCTTGTCTCATAGATTTGATGCGGTTGGCCATAAGCTGGACATCCTTGTTCCATTGGGCAAAGATGGATTCATCTGACAAGACTGTTTCAACCAACCTTGAGCCATGGACTGGAGGAGACGAGTAGATAGATCTTACAATTCTCTTCATTTGTGAGTCCACGTTGTTCGTAACCTCCTTTGAAGGGGTAATCAACGATACTGAACCTACACGTTCACCGTAAAGTCCCATATTCTTTGCAAACGATTGACACACAAAGGCTGTTGGCAATAAACCTTCGGTGCACTTCTCAGAAACAAGTTTCAAAAGGTACAAATCCTGCGAAAGATGACCTGATTGGAATCCTTGGTATGCAATGTCTACAACAGGGATCAACTCACGTTGGGAGATAACGTCAACGATGTCTCTCCACTGCTCCTCTGTTGGGTCCAATCCAGTTGGGTTGTGGCAACAAGCATGCAACAAAACCGCTGATCCACGCTCGGCGTTGGACAAATCATCCAACAACAACTCCATATCAATGGCATTTGTATCTCTGTTGAAATATGTATATTGACGAGGCTCGATCCCAGAAGATCCAAATATATTTGCGTGATTTGCCCAAGTTGGGTTTGAGAGATAAATTGCCCTAGATTCGTACGGGGACCATTTCTTCAAGAAATCAGCAACAAGTTTTAAAGCACCAGTACCGCTAATGGATTGTGCCATTGCAATACGATCCTCCTTTATGAGATCAGCGCCCGTTGAAAAGGAGCCATAGAGGAATTTCTTCACCAAGGAGACATAATTTGCTGTCCCTACAATTGGCGCATACTCTTCGTCAAGCTTCTGTTGGTAAACTATAGCACTAGCCATTCTAATCGACGGTAGTACGTACGGTAATCCATTGTTGTCTCTGTAAGCTCCAACGCTGAGGTTAACCCTCTGTGGGGAGCTGGACTTTGCAAACTCCTCAATGATACCCAAGATCGGATCCGCTGGAGCCTGTGATATGCCATTCCAAAACTTCGAGTTGTTGCTACGCAGCGCAACATCGGAGAGACAACCACCATGGTTTCTGCTGTTCTTTGACGCTGCCGCCGTGGATGACGGTGTGATCGCATGGCTAGCCGCCGTGGATTTGGCCGATAATGAAGCCAGTGCTCTTCTCGCAGTGATCGTAGACATCCTATTTCCAGTGATACAACGAACCCGCTGTGTGGTGAATACTCAAAGTGTTACTCACAAATAAACAAAGAGAGAAAGAAAGAAAAGCGGAAGCACGTCACTTTATACTTCCACACGTCCCAGGGTCAAACAGTTGAGAATTAACCGCCCGTTACACAAAACTCAAAAACCGATGATTCAAACCAATGGGAGAAGAACTGAGGGGAATACAAGCGAGAAGCACCCAGACACCGAGCCAAATTTATATACAACACCCAGATTTGTCACTTGGTTTTGAAGTCACAGCAACCTCTCCTATTTTCCCTTTTGGAAAAAGACGTTGAAAGAACTTTCCACACGACACAAAAGCAAAAGTGGAGAAGCTTGCCTGTTTTCTTCTGAGATGGTCTTCCTGTTCTGAATCTGTTCTTTTTTTCTAGTTTTTGTGGCACATCGCATGTCATAGCCGTTTAACTCGAAATTTTTTTCTTTCTTTTTTCGTTTTGGCCCCTTCAATTCCGACGATTCTCTGCTGCTTTTCTCCGAATCCCGCTCATTTCAAGGAGGGGAACGGGGGACTGTGGTTTGACCGTAGCGGGTGGTTGCGGGTAATTTGCGCCAATGGAACTGGGTAGGACGTCACAAGTACGAAAAACGTCACAGCAAACCAGGCGACGGCAGACTTTCCAAGAGGGGTGGGCTTGTTGCTATGTCCAGGTGTTTGTATGTACGGGTGTTTGTATGTACGGATGTATGGATGTCCGGATGTATGCGCAGCACAGGAGGATACCCATAGTTGTCGGTGATCAGATACTCAACAAGCAACAGGCAATTAACCCCAAAGTGTTCAATTGCACACATAATGCGTGTGTATGACGCATGTACAACAACATACACGAGAAAATAGTGGAAAAAAACACAGAATATATTCAAATAAATACGTCTAAACTCACCATGGATAGTGTCCATCATCCATTGACCACCCCTTTGCAGCTTGCTCGTCCCATTTCTGCTTCAAGTATGGCATAACAACATCACAGAACTTGGAATAACCTCTGTACTCCTTGACATCGTCCGACCATGACTCGATACCTTTATAGAGTCTTTCTGGAATGCCAGGCTCCTCGGCGATATCTGTCAGTGGATGGAAGTACGTTCTGATGGTGAAGGCAACGGCACCACTGATCGGCAAACGACGCAAACTCTGTCTCTCAGATCTGTAGTAGATCTGACTGATATCGGTTGCAGGTTGAGCAGTGTTCCAACCAACGTTTGGGGAATCCTCAGGCCCGATAGATATGGACCAGTCCAAATGTGGGTCTGTCTGCATGAAATAGTTGTTTCTGACAACTGGACTCTCCGGTGTCAATCTCTTGAAGAACTTATCCATGCCTTTTTTCAAATGGGTCTCGTACTTTGGCACTTCACCAGATTGGTGGATATAGGCCAATGGGGTGTTAACTTTATCCCTCAATCTCCAAAATCCCGCAAGCATGATGGCACCACCTTTCAACCAGTACTGGCTATCAGGTTGTTCAACCATGATGGCAAGGTCATCCTGCAAGAACTGAGCAGCTATCATGGATGGGTCTTCTGTAGGCTCAACGGTGTTGAACTCCTCACCAGTAGGTAAGATCTTGATACCAGTTGGTGTTCTCTCAAAAAGCGTTGGATATCTTGCAGGTAAGTATCTACGAAGCTCGCTCAAGAGTTCCATTGCGCCAGGCATGGCCTCCGGTAGCGTTCCGTAGACTTCAGTACCACGCTCTTTGATTCTTTTCTGTTTTAGTTGATGATACTTCAACCATTCGTTATCCAATTCAATCCACTCGTCGAACTTCATAGCACGGATGCCCATGGTGACGTTATATTTCTGCTTGAAGGCTCTGTAAGGTAGAGGTTTGGTCTTGTAAAGGTCCCAATTTGGATAGGGTGCCGGAAGTGGCATGACAAAGTCTTCTGGAGTCCACGTTCCAGGCTTACGATCCTTATTGTTGGCAAGCTTTGCAGGTAATGGTTTGAGTGTCTTTTTCTTTGAAACTTGTTGATACAGTGCAAATATCAATCCACTGAGGATAAGTCCTGCAAGGACCCATGCCTTTGCATCTTTTTGAGCCAACTGTTCAACGAGTCCAGAGATAAAAGCCATCCTTCTAGTTCTTTAAAAATGTCCTATCCGTTCTTTTCATACAAGCTGGAGGGTTCAGAAAGCGAAAACATGCTGCTCACCGTCGATTTAAATACTATTGTCCTAGATCATAAAACCGCATCTCTCGTTATCCTGATACCTCTGCATATTCTTACCCAATCGGGTTAAAAAGATGCCGAGCTGCACAGAGTACCAACTGATAGGAAGGTGGTGTCCAGGTGTTTACTGGCATCAACAGCCCACGAGAGCCTAACAGTTTGCCCTAAAAGGGAAAGTAGGTGCACGATTCTCTTCACTGTGTTCAGCACGCCAACCTCTCTACTTTGTTTGCAATATGGAACGACATCATACGCACTACAACGAACCACCAATTGTCATAAACAAGGACTAAATGTAAATATTACCGTAAAGGCATAATTGATAAACCAAGATTAAAAATAGAAAGAGAGGGGGGTGAACGAGAAAAGAAAAACATATACCTCTTTGTTTAGTTCAAACAAATGATTGCAGTTGAATTGATTCAGGGGCCTAGTATAAGTCCCTCAATACGTGTTGGGAGAGCTAAACAGAAAAATCAAAAAAAACATGAAAGGGACAGCTATTGACGCAATCAGATGCAGCCAATTACATTTGTTTGAAATAGGATGTCCCCCAAAAGTCATGTACACCAGAGACCTAATTGGTTGATAGGTCCAGGATTATTGTACGATTTGTGAAAGAATTCTCTTAGACTGTGGATTGGTCTTCAGAGATATAATCATCGGTGCTTAAAATCTCATAGTCCTCAAGCGTGCTGTAATCGTCATCAGTATCTTCGAGGGTAAGCACTCTTGAAAATTCATCTAGCGATAAAACAATAGTGTCTCCAAGATCGGCTTCCGGATCTAAGCTGTTAGTATCAGATCCATTTTCAGCCTTCTCCTTCAACGTTGAAATACTGGTGTTGGTCTCCTCGACGCTCTTGGTGGCCTTCTTCTCCAACGCTATGGAAGATTCTGGAGTGTTAAGGACATCTTGTAGACATTCCTGTGGAGGATGTAAGTCCTCATTTGCAACTTGAACTAGGATGATACTCTGTGAATCTTTGAATTCCCCACTAAGGATCAATTCACCATCCTCGCTAAGCATCTTAACAGAGCACTTCTTCAAAAAGTTCGAGGGGGAATCATTCAAATCTGCAATTCTGGTCTTCAACTTAATAACACAATCAGATTGGATTGGATTGCGGATACAAAACTTTATAGTTGTAGGAGAAGAAGATACAGATCTGAGTTCAAGCATTGAGTTTGCCAGGGTAGGTCTACTTGACAAATTTGCAACGACAAATTGCAAGAAGTCACCTTGGACAAGAGAGGTAATCTTGATACTTGGGTTTGAACTTTTCTCTTTTCTACCAACATGCTTCAACCCAATCTTAACTAGTTCTTCAATATTGTAACCTTTTGCTAATCCAATCAAAGACGAGTACTTATCAGTGATATCTTCCAAAGACTTGAGTTGCGCCTGCAGTATTTCATTTTGTTCCTCCAAGTCTTTCTTTACCTCATCAACCTTACTCTCATTCGTGGCTGCTTCGGTCAATGAACCAGCTAGTTGAACCTCAACAAATGCTGGGTACTTAACAACCTCGTGACAAGCAGAATGATAACCAGAGGAACGACCTTCAGAGTAACAAGTCTCGCACAAGTCGTAGTTGAAGCACTGTTTACACTTGTATCTGTTACCAACTATTGCATGTTCAGGATCGCCAATAGGGCAACAAACATCACAAAATACACCAGGATGGAAGCGAACTAGTTCGCCAGCACTCTTGTTTGTCTTCAAGGTTGAAAAGGAAACAGGGGAAGTTCTAGCCATTTCATGACTCTTAGAATGGTTCACACCGCAAGACCAGGTTACTGTGTCTTGATCACGGTAACACTTCTCACAAAGATCGAAATCTGGACAAACTTTACAACTGTATCTGTAGCCTGATATTCTTGTGCGTTCGGTACATGGGAAAGAGCATCCATCGCAATAAACGCTATCATGGTAACCAACAGTTATGGTTGACTCCCCATGATGGTTCAGACCATCGGCGTGTTCATGATTCTTTATAGACTCTTCCTTTTCAACAACTTTGTCCAGCTTTGCGCTCAAGTTGGCAATCTCCTTACACAGACGTTCAAACCCATCCTTTGGAACTGAGACATAAGTGTCTGGCTTCTTTGACTTCTCAACTTTACCCAGGATATCCTTCTTCTTGGGAGCAATATCAACCGGCTCTTTAGTGCCAACACTGCCTTGAGCAGACTTGACAACCTTGGGGGTCTTTTGGGAGGCTGCAACAGCAGCCTCCACACCGACATCCACAACAACCCTAAGCACAAGCGTATTCTTCACAGCCAAGCTGCGCTTCAAGTACTTATAATCCTCTTTGGTCCGTAATGGCACATAGCCCTTGAACTTCTTCGATCTTCTCTCTAACTTGAACTTTGCCGGTAGACCACCAAAGCTCCTCTTAACCAGACCTGTGAGCGCTTCCTTGTTCACCGCCTCAGAGTCCATCGACTCGGTGTGCTTAGCGCCCTGCCATTCAACAGTAATATCCACCTGTTTGCTCTCTTGATCCATTGCTTTATTCATCTGTTGCCTTCTTTATGACACACTGGGAAAGCAATCACAAATCAAAACAAGGAAAAGGGGGTGGGTTCCAAATGGTGATAAAAAAGAAAGTGTCACACACATAGACCGCTAAGCCTAAACACCCCCCCCCCCACAAAAAAGGACTGTGGCGAAATTATGGGTAGATAAGCTTAGTGCTGCTCCTACCGTTTGGTATGGCTCACCGATTCGGTAGGGGAACCCCACTAAGCAATAACCTGTTTGTTCAGCTGGTTGTTTTTGAAGGTTGTCTTTGACGTGTAATGGATGGTTATAACTCAATTGTTCCGGTACTGTGTAGGAACTGTATGGTTAATGTTTCTGGCCGTGTGTTTTCGGTGCAATGGAAAAGGTCTGAACTGGACATGACCCCATTGTCCGAGTGTACCCAGCTAGTGGAGGCCTGTAAACACCTCCTGATCTGAGTGTGTCCATCTGGTAGGCATCTAGAGGTGATAAATGGCTTTGAGACAAAGGTGTTTTGAATCGACTGGACATATATGTGTCCTCATATTATCCCAAAGCTGTCCACCAGGTGAGTTCTTCATTGGTAAGACAAATGGTGTAGTGAGGTGTCCGGGTTTAATGTGATACAAAAAATGGCTCAAGCATCCTGTTCTATCTGTTCAGTAGTATATCGTGGGTGTATTGTAAATGGCATGGAGTACTAGATGATAGCTGTTAATCAGTCAATTGGGTACTCGCAGCTTGGTAATGTAAGTTGCATATGTTGCAATCCCCAATGGGATTGGTCCTCCTGTGAGTTGTACTCAGGGCATAGCGTCCCGTTGCAGATGTGGCTTAGAGGTGTCCGGGTTTAATATGACACATTTCTGGATGATTTCAACTTGTTAGGACAGTAAAAAGGTGAAGTATTCAAATATCTGTTAGCTAGAGGAATACAACTTTTTTCTTTTCAAGAATATGCACAGGATGGGACACCAGCCCATCTTGATATTAGGCGAATTACTGTGATCGTTGAAATAATATATGCGTCGTGTTAAATTGTTATATTATCAGCAGAAATGTGACTTTGTATGTTTAAAATTTCTGATATAAAATAAACTTGGTTCTTTTATTTCCAAATAAATAAATATATTTTAATGATAAATGCAATTAACCATCTGGTGAAGAATATTGAGCTAGGACTCTTGAGATATTACAGTTGCAAGGGATTAATTCAATGCATCATGCTCATAATTGTTTAATAAGAAAACGCTGTATGTTTTCAAACTGTGTATATTACACGATAATGTAATGTTGAGTGCCAACAGCTCAGCCTGGTAAACGGAAAGAGGCCTGTAATCTCCTCCAATGTCCAGGAAAACTGATCTTTTGAAGTTATGGCTGTGTTAGAGCTAAATAGCTTCACTAACCACTGACGCAAAATTTTAGAAGGACAGCCATCATGTCTTCGGAATGTTAAAGATGACAAGATTTGCATCCAATTGAAAGCCCTGGTTTAAATCTAGAGGATCGAAACTGAATTTCTACAGTGGTTTTAGTATATTTACACTTGCTTTGACAGTTAAAGTGTAATGGATGTATAACTTATAAGTGTTGCATACCGCTTAAACACTAAGGCGAAAGCCTCTGACTGAATCATGTAATAAGATCTTCTTGAAAAGATAATTGGTGATTAATTGATGGGAGTTATCGGGACAGGGTAATTCTTCCACTTATTTCATGTTCAAACTACGAAGAATTTGCAGTCTCAGAACTTTTCGAAATTGACTTCAAATGAGATGTCAGTTTGGACGTGGTTATTTGTATGATAAAACAATAGGGGATGGTAATTTAATACTGTGAAAGTCTGAAATGACAATACGATTGGTTGATAGCCACAGAAATTGTAGAAATAATTGTTTGACTATTCACAACTAGCTCATTCGATAACAGGAATATCTCCACATCGTATATCTACGAAAAGTTGGAAAGCCTGAATTAAACTCCTAACCATACTTTGGAGTTTCATACGTGCTTATCTTGGATGCATATTTAAACATGACATGTACACCCATAAATTCTTCCATTTATACACATATCCTTGACATTACACCCATAGTACCCTTCCTGACGCATATAATGTCCAAAAGGGATATTTTACTGTGTTACTTCGAGACAAGAAGGGTTACTGCACCACTACTGAAACCTCTTTTACCAAGTCAGTTTATAATGCAAAGTAACATACCATATTCACCTTAGAAGTGGTCAAACGCTTGGTTATGGACTTTTCAACTCATTTTTGGAAGAGCTGACCTTGGTTTCATAATCTATGGTATATTCCCTTGCAAATACAAGTAGATGCAACTGTGTGTACATTTCCAAATATATGCATGTAATGTACATTTAATAATTGATCGAGCAACACTCTGTGAATGTCCTTCAAAGGACCCTTATTTATTCTATAGCTTGGAAAGAATCCAAGAAACCCCAAGGGCTCTACTTTTTGAACATTGCTTTGCATTTTCACTCAATTTCTAATATTATTACTTACAATTAGGGGTTCCCAAGCCTCTACATTTTTCCTATTCCAGAAAGCAGGATCGAGCATTTGATGATGAGTCCACTCCAAGTAGAAGCCAAACAGTTAAAGTTAACGATTCTTCTGAAATGGATATCCACAATAAACATAGGTTGAACTTTCATATAATGGTGTGAAGCACTCAAGTTAGAGATTTGTTTCAATACAGTCTCATTAATTAAGTCATGCTTTACGATAGTTGTGATAGAAAACAACAACAAGTAACAAACTGTGTGATGTAGCCTCGCTTCCATTTTAAGTTTGTTTGGTTTGCATCTGGGTAAATATATGTCCAACAAGACTTCACTCGAGACGAATATGGAAAATCAAAGGTATTTACTTTTGATCTCTGATGTCCACATCTTTTATTTCGTATAGATGCACCAAGGAAATGTTGTTGTACATAGTTTTGCTGAGGCGAATATAACTGTGCAGATCGTCTTGCATGTCATTCTTATACAGTAATGAAACATTTCTTTCGTCTTGATAAAGATGAAATCATGGTTCAGCAGGCCACGACTGTAGATTACAAATCCAGGAAGCCTAGAGGGCTTTGAAAACACTATTATTGAACAGTATTAAACTGAGCGACTCAAATAGTTTGAAGTGTTTTGCACAGGTAAATGCGGCAAAATAGAGAACATACTAGAACACGCATTTGCACTTATTACGACCCACTAGTTACAGCATTTGAACAATATATAGTTAGCCATTATTGCTAATACTGGTAATGGAGCTTAAAAGTTTACCATACGTTATCTCCCAACCCTTGGATGTCATTATAGATTCACCGTTAGGAGTAGTAAGAGTGCTGAAAGGATGTATATATATTCATGTACCAGGTGATACTGCTGTTGGCCCCTGTAGGCTCTAAAGTATCAGCTGAGATTACCATTGTGATATCTACAGACACTTATGACACATATAAAGCCTAGTGTGCTACTCATTCGTTCATTCAACAAGAGGCGCATTTGCCTATGATCATATCGATGGTCAACTAACAAAAGAAAGGTTATTGGCAAAGCCGACCAATGATGATGGTTTTAAAATATACACATGCGACAATGGCTCAGACTGTGATACTCTGTCTGTTTTGTTCTTTAATGGACTGATTAACAGAGGACAAGTGGCTCTTAATTCAGCGAACATGCTGGCTTCACCAACTCTCTCCACTGACACTCTTGATAGTTTTGTCAACGATGGCACCTTCACCATGGCAGATTTTGGCAGTTCGGGTGGTATGAATGCATTTATACACAGTGTTAAAACCACAAGCAAAGGTGCTGTTGCTTACTGTCAAACCGGTTCATGTTCAGGAGGTGCATCAAATTTGGGAGACCTGAGAACGAGTCAACTAATGATAGAACCATCTGTTCATCATCAGTTAATCTCCTTGTGGAAGCACGAACTCCTGGGTCTGGCTGTTTTAGTATTGGAGAAGGCTCTCTGTTTGACCAATCACCACCTAGATCGTTATTACTTGAACACAGATGAGACAGCGTACCTAGCAACCCAGTGCTCACGAATACTCTTAGGCACTGGTGAACAACAAAATGACTTGAACGTTGCAGGAAGTTGTAATGAGAATGTAATATGTTTTGCAAATGTTGTACCAGATTTTTCCCTTGACAGGTATATACCAAGTGCCAACACAGGCGGAAGGACATTCTGCTTCAATATTCAATGAAGGTTACAATAACTACTTGTTATAAAAAAGAGCATAAACCTCAGGTAGTGTTGAATTCGCAAGCTTTATCGTGTATCAAGCTGAATTTCCAGAAAGTGGAATACCTTCCTCTTGTAAAAGCTGCCCTGATATCCCAACATGCCATAATGACAGTGAAGACTATACTCAGAGTCCAGATGAATGGACTGATGATCATGGTAATACCAACACCTGTAGAAGCACTACAAAGACAGATGCCAATGAAAACAGAAAATGAGACAGTTATGAGCCAAAGCAACGACAAGATACTAGATAAAGGGACAGATAACAGAATTTCAAAAGGTACCACGGATAATAATAGTGGCAAAGAACAGAGTAGAGAATCTGATGATCACAATTCTCTAGATGGTGAAGAAAATAAGGGTGATGAGGAAGATAATTACTGCGGTATGGCAATTGAGAAACACCCTTGCGATGCTTCATAGCCACACATAGCCAATGATATTCATCAAAGAATGACTGTATATTGTCTCTATAAGTCTTCTCCATACAAGGAGAGGATAGATGTATGACAGTTTATGAAACTTAATGAATGCTATCGCACTCTCTCAGAAATATTGGGCACGTCTTTGCAAGAATCATGAAAAGTTCGCTTAAACATGTGACTACAGACAGAGTAGTTTAAGCCTCAAGAGTTATAGATATTTAGCTGGGCTTATACCAAATACGAGTCTCTCAACGTGAATGTATGATGAAGACATGGGAATCTTTACTGAGGAACTCGTATCATACATAAGATTGGAGTATAGTATACGTCGGATTCTTGGCACTTACCCCAAATATTGGACATGAAGTTGTTGAGTGATAGTCACTAAGGCTAATCCAGTTCCTCAGGTGTTGAAGGCCTTTAACAGCTGTTCTTTGGATGTTATCACCACGTCTTCCAAATTCAGAAGTGAATCATATTTGGCTTCACATTGACTATTGATTCAGTCAATTGAATTTCCCAATCATCTGCTGAACAAAGCAACAATTCAGGAAAGAGCTGCCTTCCGTGACGATTCCTTTGAAAATGAGAAAAGAGACTTTGATATGGTCAACAAGCTTACGGGGTAGATTATATCACCAAAATGACAACAAATATCACTCCAACGCTGCTTTGGGCATAGAAAGCGTTGTGCACAACTGCTGCTTGCACTCACTGTAAATCATATATATATATATACTGGAAACTAATTTATCCTTATTAGGAGTAAGTGCAGAGGAAAGTCCTCATTCATGAACATTAATTGGCTCGTTACCAAGCTTTTACAAATATTTGAACCGCTTACATATCAAAGACGTTGAAGACTCTGGACTTGAAATTCATGAATACAGAATACTGGTATAAAAGACAATCAAATAGTAGATAAATCTGCACATGCTTTACTCCTTCTGCCATACTAATATCAAACTGTGTTGGGCTTTTGTTGGTGACTGTACTCCCACTTCTGGACACAATGGACTTCATGTAACTAATTTATTTCCGTGCGCTAAATACTTGTTACTGTTCAGCAAACAAAGGCAGTCAGCTGTAGAACGTGGTGCGTGTCATTTACTGTCACCGAGTCGACATTTACAGATATAAACAGTAGTTATCACCTGACTAAGACTCGAAAAAGGGAGATATGTAGATGTAACGCATATAATGAACTCTATGTGAGATAGTGGGATAAAGTCGCATACTACAACACGCCTGGTACTTGCTTCGTCGTGCTTAAGCGTCCACCTTCAACTTTCAGTACTTCGTCACTGTATAAGGCAGGCTCAATTGTTTACATAGAAGTCTCGGCAAGTTGATCAATCACTTCAAGCAAGTCAGACTAGCGAAACTGTGTATTATTCTCGGCGGATAAAGAATCACAGTATGTTCAACTCTTGGTGAAAGTTGACTCTACTTCCCAGCAACACAAATATTGGTCATTGTGTAATATTCGATTGAGTATCTGCCATTAGTTTGAACATGAGATAGCAAAATACCTCCACAACGGTGCCTTCCCCGATAGTATTATGATGTTTTGATATTGAGACTCCTTGTCGGCTTCCCTCATTTATAATAGCCAGTAGGGGGTTATACGTTTCGAACGAGTTACCAAGCTGTGGCTTCGAGCTCCAAACTGCTCACATCTCGAACCTTTTTCTAGTCAGTGCACCCTTGAGTTGGAAATTTTAGAGAAAAGTTCATCAAAATAGCAAGCTGTGAGCCAATATGGATAAAAGTTTTGCTTTCAACATTGACCCAGTGTTGGTTCTGTTTTCCAGACGTATGCTCGTCTGGCACCCCATATTGTTCGTAGGATTATAATACGGCCATCTGCAATTTATACATGTCTGTACATCGGCATTTACAGTCGCCTTTTGTGAGCACCAAGCTCCAGATAACTGCAGAAGCTAAGTAGTTTGTTTCCCAAATGAGACATAAATGTGGCATAGGAGATTGTACCAGCTAAGCGGAAGACCAACAGAAGAACAAGACTTGACTTTGAAGATGTTTAAACTCGATCGCCGTGGTTTAGAGTAAGAGATAACCTTCACATATTACTGAATACGTCATTTTGTATGGCAAAGCTTTCCACTTCATCAATCTTGATATCACAAATCCATGAAAGATCAAAGGCACAGATTGAGGGAGCCCTTACAAGCTTCCAACAAGAGAGAACCTTATACACGCTGCAACGTGGAGTAAGAGCCTTAAACTCAAATAACGTCTTCTCAGACATTGACACTTACAGCTGCCTCGTGACAATGGAATGCAAGCGTGATATGTCTCACATATTCTGGACTAAGAGTGTATACCTCTTCTAAGCTCGTAAGGATACGCATCTGTCACCACGGGGACATGGTAATGGTCTGAGATCTAAATAAATCACCTCTCAACAGTGAGCAGTAAACTGGTCTATAAGTACCAGGTTTTCCCTCGTCGTTTCACAGCTCAACTGTATGGATACTTCGAGTAGTAAAGATTATGATATATCTAACCAGACAGTTAGTTGTTTTACTGAGTTGTGTGGCTTCAGGCACACTCTCTGAGACAACCACTGTCGTTGTTCCTGGTGAGAGTACCCCACGGGCCCTCATTGGTAATGGCTACAGCGACTCGCTGAGCCCAATCTCCACAAGCCCTTACGCTCCTGGTGGAGCTACACTGGCAGGCCATCTCTCCTACGACGATCATGCACCTGATAGCCCACAAGTTCTGAAAGGCAAGACCAATACCCAAGGAGCTGACTCACAGAGTCAAAGAGGACCATCCATCCAAGGCGATATCTTCAATGCTGTCAACTACAACAGCAAACTGAGCACCAGAGATAATGAAGATGGTGAAGCTGGCACGAAAAAAGGTGGTGAGAGTAACTCCGGTGGTGGAGATATTACCAGTGAGGACAAAACTTCCGACACCGACACAACAGCCTCTAATCACAACAGCCAAGGTGACTCCAAGCAGAATGGAGACACTAATAAGGGTGTCAGTATTGAGCAAGTGAATCAGAATAAAGTAATTGGTTACGCAAAATTGTCTGATCTAGATCAGGCTAATGTTGCTGTTAGCACTGGTGGCTCCGCCAGCTCCAAGGATGGTACCGGTGACGGTGACCAATCCAAGGACAAGGCTAATTCGAAGGAC
>NW_017963669.1:0-3728 GCF_001661405.1 Williopsis jadinii
GCCTCGTGAGCGTTCCAAACGATACAATCCAGTCGGTGGAGATGAAAGGAGAAGAGCTGGATAAGGCTGTGAAGTGGAAGCCGGCGCAATGAAGACACCCTCCTGTACATATCTCGTAATTGATGCTTCTTTCTGTGAGTGAGCCTGCTGGTAAATTATCACCGTAGTGTTTGAAAATTTTGTGTGTAAACAACAACAACAAGTACACGCTCCATCGAAGCAGCAAAAACAGCACAGCGGAAGATTACAACAAAAGCTATGACCATAGCACAGGCTTCAGTCGTCCCAATAACAAACTCCAAAGGGCTAGAGACAATAACCCTAAAGAATATCGTATCGTTGGATCTTATTGAACAGAATGAAGCGGTTCTTAAGGCGGCGCAGCTGTTGGACGATTCAGCCACGAGGGTTGTGTTTAGAGACAGAGTGACCACTGAGAAGTTGAAAGAGCTCATCGAAACCAAACAAATGGAGGAACAAAGGGAAAAGGAATCGTTGGTACAGCTGAAACATCAACTTAGTAAATCGTCAACCGTTGACAAGGATACTGAGTTGATCAACAAGCTTTCGACGGAGTTTCTGAGCGATTCTACTCCGATCGACGATGTAGACGATGTACTACAAGCATTTGAGAAGGAAAATGGAGTCAAAGTGATACTTAAATAGTTTATAGAACTGGTTCGCTCGTTAAATGCCGATAACCAATGAACTCAGTTGTAGCTTCTAAAGTAGGTTGAGAGGTCGTGCGCGTCGCAGAAAAAAAGGTGCCATATAAGGGGGGGGGCGATAACACAAACCAATTGGGAAGAGTCACACTTGCCTCATCATTTGAACAGTGAAATAGACAAAACAGAGCATAAGAAACACAACCAGAAATGACGTATGTTCTATGAACTCACTACTCTGTTACGTATGTACTAACACGGCGGGTTGTTGTAGATCACCACGCAGAAGAATCGAAACAGATGTGATGAAGCTGTACGTAAATGATGTGCCCTTTCGCTCTCTTTGCTCAAAGACTAAGTAAAGGATACTAACCGCAGTACAAGGCTTATGAGTGACCATGAAGTCAGTCTCATTAACAACAGGATGCAAGAGTTCATGATCAAGTTCAAAGGTCCAACAGACTCTCCGTTTGAAGGGGGCACTTGGAAGATCCATGTCGAACTACCTGATCAGTATCCTTATAAATCGCCATCTATTGGGTTTCAAAACAAAATCTTCCACCCAAATATCGACGAGTCCTCCGGGTCTGTTTGCCTTGATGTGATAAACCAGACATGGTCCCCAATGTTCGACCTGTGTAATATCTTTGACGTATTCCTGCCACAGCTCTTGTGCTATCCGAACCCTGCTGATCCCTTGAACACCAACGCTGCGGCTCTTATGAAGCAGGACAAAACAGAGTACGAGAGCAGGATCAGGGAATATGTCAAGAGATATGCAAATAACCCTGACTTCAAGATTGAAGATACTTCAGACACTGGCAGTGAGGACGAGCTGAGCGAAGTTAGTGATTTGAGCGACGAAGATGATGAGGACGAAGTTATCGACCCTGAAGAGGAGGAGGAGGAGGAGGAGGACGACGACGATCAAGATATGGAACTATGACATACAACACACCATGAACTAAGAATAAATGAATCTTTGCTTTAGTTCTAGTTCCCTCCCATAGTCATTAGGTTATCCTGCCATGTGGAGTCTTACGAGGCCATACCCCGGTATATACACATCCAAACACCTCAACATCTGAACACCCAGTTTAAACCAACGTGCTTAATAATAACTTATGTAATCAACCACACCCTTTGGCCTCCTCCGCCCATCTCAAAAAATTCTTTCCATGGATTTCCATCACGCGCACTGTTTGAGATAAAAACCACAACATCACCGACTCAGCCACCCCTTTTTTAAACCTTTAACCACAAACACAAGACGAATTTACACTTACAAATTCATAACAAATAAAAACAAAGATAATGAAAGCTGCTACATTATTATCATTAGCCGCTGTTGCAGTTGCTGCTCCAGCTCCGGTTCCTGTCAACGCCAACGTTGAGGTTTTGGGATTCACCCGTGATGGAAAGACTGTTGTTCACAAGTTTGAGAACGTTGAGCTCAGTGACGACCTTGACGAGGCCATCAAACAGGTTCAGGAGATCGCCATGGCGCTTGGTGGTGCTAGCGCCCGTGCTGCTCCAGTTCAAATCCCACAGCAGTTGCCAGATGAGAAGAAGACGGAGCTCGTTGACTCTGTGCGCGAAGGGTTGAAGAATGCCCATGCGGTTGCTGAAGACACCTATGAATCCATCATGGCAAAGATCCATGATGTTGTCGAATCAATGAAGTCTGAAGAGGCCAATATTGAGGAGGAGCAAGCGGAGGAGCCAAAGAAGTTCCATGACAACCCTCATCACAAGGGACCACACCACAAGGGACCACACCACAAGGGACCACACCACAAGGGACCACACCACAAGGGCCCACACCATAAGGACCCACATCACCGCTTGATCACTGATTATCCAAATGCCCCACACGCTGTATCTCCACATCGTGCTGGTAAGAAGGGATGCAAGGGCTTCAAGGTTTCAACGGATGAGATCTCTACTGTTGAAACAATCAAGCAATGGGGTGAAGACGTTGTTGCAGGTGTCAAGTCCATTGACTTTGCTGATTCTGCAAAGCGAATCGCTGAATCCCCAGAGGCTATTTGTGCAGTTGCATCCGGGTTCCTCGGTGGATTCTTCATCTTGGGACTAATTGCCATCTTTGCAAAGCTTCACGCTCGTAGATTGCAACAAATCAGACTTGAAGATGAAGAACTCAACGAGAAGAAGTGAACACTTACGCTTTTGAGAATTTCTGTTACACTGCTGAGATCTGTTTTCCTTTCTTTACTTTCTTTTCACATTATACCTCCGATTATTTTGGAGGGTTCTTTTTTTAAATGGGAGGATTTCTTTTATACTGGTTAAATTTGGATATTTTCTATGTTATGTTATACTAACACGTAGCGACTACGGTGAAAGTAGCTGCTTGTTTTGTTTCTTCAAACCAATGATTCATCATTTGATTCCTGTCTACTTCCCAATTGACGTTCGCCTTGTTTCTACACCAACACATGAAAGATGGTGAATATGACCTGTGCTGGAAACAGTTTTCCAATATTGATGCTCCACCCTACTTGAGACCTTAGTGATCACTTCATATTCCATTGTGAAGTGTCAACATATGCTTAGGTTCACATAGGAAAGCAATTCAAAGACACGATCAAATTCTTCTTCTCTGCACAGTCTTTACAGCTATTTGCACTCGATGAATACCGAGAAGGTGTGAGACCCGACCATGTCTGGCAGAGGACGAGGCCAACAAATAGGAGAGAGATTGGAACTGTCCATGCTATGATAACTGGACTACAGAAGTATAATATGCATCATGGTGATATTGAACCTTTCATAGGCAACACATCGGATTGGGACAAAATGTATCGCCATGGTGCCATGTCCAGATACAATTATTGGTCTATTATTTCTACCATTTGGACTGGGAAACGTTGTATTCTTTCAACTCCTTTCTTGCAAAGAGCAAATAGTCATATCTGAAGAACAAGTGTTTAACTATGTTGACTGCTTTTCCGAGAGGAACAATACCAAAGATCGTAACAGCTGCAGTAATGACTCCCTTGATGATGAATTGGCAGCACCATCATGCAACTCCACCACTTT
>NW_017963669.1:6045-8819 GCF_001661405.1 Williopsis jadinii
CTGTCATCCATTATGCCTTCCTGTGTGTTGCCTTTTGGTATTACGACTCATGGAAGTTGAGAGATGCCATTCACGGTGGATAGCATTGAGCGTGGTCATGTGCTGTGTGTATAAGAGCCACACGATTCAGAAGCTCCGTCTTTGAAACCTCTTTGGAGGATCTCTCTTGAACTTGTAATCTTTCCACGCTTTCTTGTGATGGTTATCCTCTGTTATGGAGGCCATCTTGAAGTTGTTCCGAACATTCTTATCCTCAGTCTTCCACATATACGGGGCAATGAAGAGGAAATGGTTGCCGTTCAGTACCTGGGACTTGACAGAATTTTCCAAATCTTGGTACTCTCTCATCTTTCCGACGAAGTAGTTCTCAAGGTCGTCTTCTGTTTCTATGAATGTGCTTGGATCTGGGATGAGCTCTGCGATTTTCAACAGTTGGAGAGCCTTTTGTAGTGGGACTCTGTAGAGAAGGAAAGAATTCATTGGTCTTGGAGCTGTGCCTCTTTTATCTGCCTTTCTAGGTTTGCTCTTGACAAAGGTAGTACCCTTGAGGTCCATTTTAGAGGACCGAAACTGCTTGAAATTGATCAATGGTTGCATCCACTCAGGAGCACATGCTTCGGGCGAGTCGTAGCCATTAGAAGTACCAACAACGAGTGTTACAGAACCATTATAGTTGTCCAGCACCACCACCTTTCTCAACTTATTTATTGATCCATTCTTGACCTCCTTCAACCCGGAACAAATCGCTTTCAGTTTCATCATAACGTTCTTCTGTCTGAAGAGGTTGAGTATCCCCATAACCTGTTCATCAGTCGGACGGAAAGGTTTCTTGGAATCGTTTCTCACAGAGTCGACAATCTTTGCACAACGTTCATCGGTCAGTGGAGAAAGACAAATCCGTGTATACTCATTAGGGACTACCCTCACATCGGTGTCCAACATTCTTAGACACCCAGACACAGTATCATCCACAGAATTCACATTCTCAGTTTCAGTATAATCAGAGCCACTAGTCGAAATAGCATCATCAACCACTGCATCTTCATTCTTAACGACAATATCGTCACTCCCCAAGGTGTACAGAAGCGTTTCAACGTCATCTGTAAAGCTCTCACCTAAGAAAGAGGTCCTCTCATCAACAAAAGCGTACTCATTGAAGTCAAAGAACTGGTCAAATTCAGATTTGATATGGATATCACCAATGGTGGCATCTAAATCATCCCTTGAAGGATTCACCTTGAGCTGAGTCAGACGATCCCCAAACTTCCAATGGATTCCCACAAACTCGTCGGATTTGAAATTGGAGAGCATCTTATCGGACCTAGATTTTGATAAGGAATCAACGGAGGTGAATATCTTGAGCGACACAGGTCAATACTTATACCCAAGGTCGTCGAAGAAAAGGAGATGACACTCTTTTATATATGTGCAAGAGTGGAACCCCACTATAGAGAGTTCAGCATTTCACCTTGGGTCCTCACTCAGGCGTTCCAGAGCTGGTTTGGGTGTAAGTATTGGCAGGTGTTATCTAGAGAGCCTGAGTTCCAGTGACTCTGCATAGCTGTTAGCTGGCAGAAGCCTAAATTCCTGGTATATTGCATCATTCCAGGCTCAGAGTGAATCTATTTTTAAGCAGTTTAATTCAGGGAAACACAGATCGTGTGCTTTCACACAACAACGTCAAAGATATGGAAATCAAGTAGAATAACGAGAACAGCATTTCAATTGTTCCAGTTTTCGAAAAGGCATCACAACAGCTGTTTCCTCTGCGACTCTGCATCAACACACATAAATGTACATCCACTTTATAGGTGAATAGTTTTAGACACACCTACCACACGTTGAGGGTTTAGCACAGACTACTGGACCTGACAGGAAAGGCTAACATAATTTGAGCGATTTTTCACTATTTGATCCATGTTAAGAGCTTAGTTTTAGCACGCTGCAGGTAATGACTTATAACTACTCATAGTTTGAGGCATGAGGAGCGTATACAGTCAAAGGAAGTCGTGAGCCAAGATCGCAATTTACTGAAAAGGCAGAGTCTTAGAATGGAAAATTTGGTAAAAAAATGGGACGGAAGGTTTAAGGGTCCAGTCAGTGCCTCTGAGTGGACCCAACAGGTGTGAGTTGTACAAGAATGGGACAGTACACACGGTGGAATGAGAGTGATTTCTTTTGAGTTTAGTAGATAACACCTTCCTTGTTAGGTTTGACGCACATAATTCCTGATATTTGAACAAGGTCCTGACGTGTAAACTGTTTAGGAATACGTGTCTATCACAATATACCACTTTAACCTTCCTTGACCAATACTTATTGATATCATCATACGCCAGAAGCTTTCCCTTCAACGCCAACATTACAGCTGTGGTACGAGAACAAAGCTTATTAACGTATAGCTAACAAGCTCAGAAACTTTGTCCTTGTTATTTTTATACACTGTTAACATCATTGGCTCCTCAGAACCCATAAGTTGGCATCACAATCCAAGGTATAATTTTGGGCTGCAGGGAGTGTACACATTGCATTCTGAAACAACTCAGCTATTTATACAATTGGGTCTATTTTTAATACTCGCAATATACTGTGATCTACTCATATTGTACACTTAGAGTGTATGCACCGACCATTTGATTCCACATTTGATTCCACAATTGATACAACTATGCCAATTGAGAGGTGAGCCAACACTGCCATCAAATCATGTGTCCAGAAACATCCAGACACCAAACATTTGACATATCCCCTCATCTTATCTTTTGCTTCAAGTG